>NW_027279498.1:670000-859951 GCF_046629955.1 Centroberyx affinis
TGTGGCGGCCGCATCTCCGTCAGGCTTGGCCGAGACATCGCCGTTGGTTTTGACATGTCCATTCTCCTGTGGAAAAGAGAACTCATTAGCATCAAGATAATGAAAGTGGCTCAAATAAACACGTTGCCTGTGGCAAGGGCAACCGCTGACCTATTCAAATGAATTGAGTGAAGATGAAACCATACTGCTTTGAAGAAATGTGTTCCAATACTGCAAATATAACTTGAAGAGGGTGTCTGGCATATGACTGATAAGCATTAGCCCAACAGTTGCTCCATGTTATATTTGAGGAAAGATGCTTTCCCGGGTAATGTTCAAGACTGGGGAATTCAACAGCTGTTTGCGTGACTCTTTCCAAACACATGGGGGCAGTAGTGGTGCATGAAGATGTCAATACACCAAGCAGTTTGGGAACAAAGGAATCCCCGAAAAACCTGGTTGCTGCTCTCATGCAAGTGCTGCAGTTCATATCTACCGCTGCTCTCAACATGCACTTCATGTCTGGTCGCAGTGGAGCAAACACCGTTTCCAATCACTGACAAAGCCACAGTCATGTTAATCTAACCAATATCGCTTTATTGGACACCCTAATCATGTCCAATAAAACAACTGCAAGCACAGTGATAAGGGAGTGACTGTTTGAATCAAATTCTGTTATCTGACAATGCAAGTTCACGATTGTCTCTGAATGGGCATCGTCTGATTGGGATCAGACTGAAACAAGCCGTCAACTAAACTCGCAACCCAATTCATTAACTGAATAATTACGCGTTGATCATCAAAACACGCCATGCATTTACACATTTTTTTTAAGCCAAATCATCGAATTATTGGTCAGAATGTGTGAATGTACCAGTTGTATGAGTTGGAGCCAGAGGAATTTGTACTGGCGCCTGTCCTCGCTTTGTTTGCAACTCCGCAAAATGCGCCTCCAGCAGAGCGCATTTGCATCCTTTGCACCGTTTGCCTCGCATCTTTTGTTCGACGTGCGAGCGACTAACCGCCCCGCTACAGTAAACTCATGAGAGAAAACACGTCCGAATTAATGATTGCAACCCCAATCTGCCGTTTTTGCATAAATCTTGCATATAAATTCACTTGTGCGACCATCAGACGGAATTAACAAAGGGAGGTCTGGTGCACGGCTGTGTGGGGACGACCACGGCCACCGATGGGCTAGTAGCCACTCGCCGGTTAGACTGGATGTCCCCTGGTTTTATCAAGCCCGTTTTAATTCAATTCGACAACGTTTCATAAGAAACAGGTGGTTTGTTAATTGAGGCTGATATTTGCGCTGCGTTTAGTTTATATTCAAAGAGGATTAGCTCGGTTTCTATCGCTGCCCTGAGATCTACCGTGGCACCCATGCTGGAAGTGGGCGTTGGGTGCCATGTGGATCCCTGAGATGTTAGGTAGGCCTACTTACCTGGCCATTGGCTTTGGCAGCAGCAGGGTCGGCGGCGGCTTTCCCCTCAACAGCTACTCCACCCTTGGACAACTGGGCTCCCATGTTTTCCTTTAGGTTTTCTGAACAAAAAAATAAAATCTAAAAAGAAAAACCCTCGAGGAGTTTTGAGATTTAAAAATCCAGCTCAGGGATAGGTAGATCTTGCCAAAGAGGAAAAAATCCGGACGGACCCCCTTTTTCCCTAGGTTTGGAAAGCAAGAAGATCCCCCTTTTGTGAGAGCGAACCTCACGGTGGCTGAGCTCAAATTAAAGGATGTCTGGGGTACAACTGTGAGTATTTCAACCGCGCCTCAAAATCGACCACAGTCTCCACCTATGGGCGTGACAGTCAACATTTGTCCAATCTGCTGCCGTGGGTTGGGCCTCCCTCGCCCCCTGTCACTGCAACAGACAGCCACTCAACCCAGCGCTCAGCGAGACTTTCCCCCTGTTTCATATGTTAGGAATATTGTGAAAATGTGTATGTCTTTTTGCTCCTCAACTTGGACAGCACTTGTTGCAAATATTGAATGAAAGAGTAGTTATCATACAGGACACAGAAACTATCCTCATGATAAAGAACTACAGTTGTCTTACAGTAAAATTTAGAAGGATACCATACAAATATCACAACAAAACTTTATATTATATTTAATGGGCTATTATAGATATAGATACCATGAGAACCAAAAAAAATACCACAAAGTACAATAAGGTCACTATAAACTCACCCATGAGTACCACAGACACATTATAAATCCCTATGTGAATATTATAGTTATGTAATAGTATTTTTTTCTTTAGGGTTGATCATTCCAAGTTCATCATTGCCAGCTTTCTGAGCAGATGACATCCTTCGCTCCTTTGTTTCAGACCAGCACCGGCTTCGTTTTGAAGATAATGACAACTCTTTCATACAAACATAAAAGTATAATTCATGTCAAAATAATCATCCGGTTCATCGCAGCATTCATAAGATCCTTCGACTGAAACAAATCATCAGATAATCTTGTTGATCAGATCGTTCTGTGGAGAAAAACAATACTTGAACGAGCGGCCAGGAATTTTAATTGCCTCCGCCAGATTTTGAATGACAGCTCCTGCTTTTCCAAGAGTGAACTCATTACATAACACGCAGCATAGTGTAGCAGTCAGTGGAGACCTTATGATGGCACTGGGGCTGCTTGTCACTGACAGAGACAGAAAGACAGTGAATCAGTCTGTCAGCCAGTCATGAGGTCTCTTGGCCAGACATCCAAATCCCACGATCACGGCCATGACATTGCATTTTCAGCGAGTGCAAAGCTCATGGTCTCTTCTGAGTTTCAGAGGGGTCAGGGGTGATGTGTTTCAAGTCGAGTTATGAGAGCCAGCGGACTTCTGGCCGTGGCCCAGCCAGTCGTGGACCGGGTCACCTATGTGACACGGAGATGGAAGCCTCCGTGTAAGAGCCTGGAGGGCTTACAAATGGAAATACAATGCCAGCTGCCCCATTTTCAAGCCATTACTCTTAATTCTGGCAACCTTAACCAAATTATCTGTTCTTTCCCATCAACAAGGCCCTCATCTACAAGTGTGTCCCAGAGATGAATCCATGTTAACAGAAAGGCCCTCTCTGTGCTTGTCATGTTTATAGGACTTCATTAAGTGGAATTTATGATTTCCTCTTGTTAAAAGTCCCATAGATGCTTCTGAGGCTCCTTGTTAAAATGAAAACCCCTTTGTTGGTCCATATGTCTCTCTGCCTCTCTCACTCTTCCTCTCCCACACAACCGATCTGATGGCACACAGCCCCCCCACAACCCCCCTCCCACACACACACACACACACACTCACAAACATGTCACAGCTATGGTATGTGTGGCATGCGTACGCCACCCAGAGAATGATCTCTCTCCATTCACTGGGCTGAGCTTCCCAGAGTGGAATACACCCTCAGGGGTTAAAAATCTTTACCCCCCCTCAACCACCACCACCACCACTCCATACATTCTCCCAAACTGAGAAAAGAGAGAGAACAAATGCTTGAAAGATGTTTGGAAGTCGCCCACTCCCCTTTTAATCCGCCCACCCCCCCCCATCTCATCATCCAGTGTAAAACTCATGCATACCACAATCATGCCTCTGGAATTCCTCGCTGCTTTCTGATGTGGGACGTCTGAATCGGGTCCTCATTTTGCCGGGGCCTATACATTTTCCCCTCATGTCAGATATCAAAGGGATGTTTCTGGTCTGTAGATGAAAGAAAAGAGATGTCTTTCACAGCGGGGAAGCCGTGCCACAATTAGCCCCAGCTGAGAAGTTCACATTCCGGCCCAGGTTGACCTAAGGTTTGTGTTGGATCCAGTTTTAGTGGGCAAATGGTATGACATTAAAGTGCAGTGCTAAGAGACTGAATCGCAAGAATTGTCCCTAGATGCATGTTATGTCATGGCATCAGAAAGACTTGTAGTTGCGTTGATTTTTGGCCCCAGTGGCCTAGCATTGAAAATGTTTCAGAGAAAAGTTGAATGAACACTGAGAATGAAAGCTTTACCATTTCTTTACCACACACACACACACACACACACACACACACACACACAATGACAAGGCCCGATTTCCTTGTGAGAAAAATGAGACTGTGGCTGGAGGACTTCCTCTGGCCCCGACCTGCCTACTTATTTCTGTCACGTTTAACATGCCGCTTCTTCTCCTCTTCACACCCTTTTTTCGGAGCCCGTCAATGCTACTGCTTGTTTGGTTGCCCATATTTCATGCCCTGACACAGGATGAGCTCTCAAATCCGCTAAAAGCCTCCATTGTCTCTCTCTCGGCAAGCCAACTGATGAGCATCACAAGTAGAGGAGGAGAGAGAGCGAGAGAAAGGAAAGGGGGGAGAGGAGGAATGAAGCAGGAATCAGAAACATGTCTCTGAGGTTCCTTTTGCTGGAGGGAGGAGGAAAGTTATCTTTTTGACAGTCACCTTGAACAGATTACTTGAGCATATCAGCTCGATGAATATGTAATTTCCCAGGGTTCCATACTTTGTCAACAATTCATGCATACAGAATCACAAAAACAACAGAGAGCAGGCTGTTTCCTGTCTCCCTTTCCCATGGTTTTGTGAGATATAGATGACTACAAATTTCTCGCAGTTCTGCACAGCTAATGGCCAAATACCACAGTAGCTATTGGAATCCCATCCTGTGAGGCGCACTCTTATAAAATAGCTTTTATAATAGGGAATGAGAAAAGCATTATCCAAGCTGTGGAATATGTAGAAACTAATACATCTCATTGTAATTCATCATAAATCTACCATAGAATTGCCCTCAAAATGTTTTTTCTAAAGTTTTGTTTGTATATGCTGAGATGTGAGTCTGATTTTACATATTTGATTCAGTCTGGCACAAACAGAGCATTTGCATTGCCAAGCATCTAATTACAAGGAGAATCAGGTGCAAAGCAGCCATCTTCACTGGCATGAATAGGGGTGCGTTGACTTAAAAGAAAGCCCTTTGTAATGCTAATTAATTCGATCAACTGGCTTATTGACTGCAAAAAGGCCCTCACCAGCAGGCAACCACAAAGCTGCACATGGCAGCCATCTTGGCCGGGGGCTTGTAGAGACGTATCTGTCTGCCACGGCTCTGGCAGTGGCTCTCGGAGGAGGAGGAGGGGGAGGAGGAGGAGGAGGATGGGATGCTAGCTGGATGTCCAATGTTCAGCCAGGCATGCGCCAACCCCACAGAGGCCTGTGCTGATATGCTTCTCGCCTCATTGATAAAACAGTCTTGCATGGGGGGGGGCTTGGAAACACAACACCACCCCCTCAAAGATGGAGGGAAACTGACGGCCATCACATTGGTACGTGTGGATATTCCTCATGTCCCTCCCTCCCTCTCCGTCTCTATCCGTCTCCATCTCTCTCTGCCTAAGGTGGCAGACACACTCATCCCCGCGACGCGACATACCCCACCCCGCATCGCTGTGTGTGCGCAGACATGCCACGGAGCCGGTTACCATGGCAACTACTGCATCTATCGGTGTAACCGGCTGCCGTCCATGTTACGAGGAGACGTGGTTTGGTGAGAAGCCGGTCAAGGGGGGGCGGGGTGGAAGAGGATATGGACTCGGCGCTCTGTTTTGTTTGCCTTATCGTGCTGGGCTTGTTTATTTGAGATGGCTGTGACTCCCATCCTATACGCAGCAGAGACTCTCCTCTCTCTCTCTCTCTCTCTCTCCCAGAACGCTGTGACCACAGGGAAATCGACTGTGGTTTCCTCTTAACCTTTACCCCGTCCGCTTCCCCATCAGGCTACAGGCTGACTGTCTGCCTGTCTATCTTCCTTCCCTTCTCCTTTCTTTCTGTGTTAGCTTCATCACAACATACTGTATCTCTTTTACTGCCTCTGTTTCAGTCATCTATGTTTTACCCTGTCTCTCTCTCTCTCTCTTACCCCCAGGTATCAAGGCTTGGGCCATTATATGCAAATCCAACTTACTGTGACTTGTTTGCAACATCGGGGCCAAGTATGAACCCAGTAGCATGAAGCTCACTCCTTTGTGCTGCTTGTGAAGCAGTAAGAGATAAAACAGATGGTGAGAGAGGTAAAGGGAGAGGGCGAAGTGCTGAGAAGAATCTGCAAACGAGAGAGAGAGAGAGAGGGGGGGGGGGGCTGGGATGGGTAGAGTTGATGTGTACCCATGTGTGTGTGCGCGTATGTGTCAGACAGGGGCATACAGTAGTAGGGCAGCTCATCCCCACTGGCAGCGGCACTGCAGCGTTACTGGGTCAGTGTGCCATCATCTCATTCATCATTATCACAGCCTGCTCTTCCTCCTCCGCTCTCCCTCTTCATCCCTCCCGCGCTTTCTCGCCGTCTTTCTCTTCCTCCCACACACACCGTGGCGAGAGAGATGCTGGGATTGAGATAGGGGAGGATGGGAATGGAAATATAAACCTAGACAGAGCAGACGTAGATCCGTATGGTCTGACTCCATGTTCCAGGTAGGGTTACCTGAGGTGTAAAGCAATAAGAGAATTGTACTCTTACTGGTAAAATGCTTTTAAATCCGAGGGTCCTCAGCACAGAATAGCTTAAGCACCTCTGAAATAAGATACCGGTCAATATAGAGAAGTCAAGTCATTACGATTCTACTATTTATCAAATTGGTGTGTTACTTTCCATCAAAAGATACAAAGCTTCTCTTCTTCATGCACTGTGAAAGGCAGAGATCAGTGTGCACAGACACCCAGACACACTCCCTACTGTTAAAAGCAGAGCAATAAACCATAATGGGCTATATTTCATGACAGCTTAGCATTCCTGCATATCATGAAAAGGAATGGAAGATATAAGACCAACACGCCCATGTCCGCCTGCTCAGAAATAGCCGGCAACATAACTGTCGTTTGTTTAAAATACACACATTCCAGCCAGACATATATATTCAGGAGCAACTGCTTGCATGCAATCACACGCAAATGCATGCACTCCCCCACCCACCACCACACACACACACACACACACACACATACACACACACACATACTCATTAGCTCAGTTCTGTGTTATCTGCTAGCTTTTTTCGGCAGATCTGTGAGGTCATCACTCTCTCTGAGCCCCCCGTCCGTTTTTTCCTCTCTCTGATTCGCTGAGCATCCTCCCCCCCTCCAACTTCATTGTAATGCAGATTTTAGGTATTGGGCTGCATGGGGAATTGGGGGATGGGAGAAGGGGGATGGGGAGAGAGGAGAGAGGGAGGTTTGTGGAGAGGCTGGGGATGGTGTTAAGTATGACCTGGCAGGCCTGCTGTGCCTCAGCGGGGGGTCCGGCGTGGGTTGGGGGGAGGGGAGAGCGAGAGAGAGAAAGAGAGAGAGCTTCTAGGGTTATCCACCAGTCTGTTTACATGACTCAGACATCAAATGTCACTCTTGTTGAGCCAAAATCCCAGCCTCATCTTGAAATGAAAGACTCCAGAGACACCCCACGTATCTTAATTCAGCAGTGATCTCTATCGAGGAGTGGAGACGACTAGGATGTTTGATGCCGTTTTGTTCTGGTCTAGACATAATGAGCTTAATGTCACTGAGGTCATGTTGTCGTTCCCTCTTTTTAGGCTAATACCATATCAAGCTAACTGGAAAATGAATAGTGGTGATACTTATTCCAGTGTATTTACCCATGGAGAAGTGTTGTAAGTACACAGTAATTCTTTGTAGGTATGAAAATCTCCCTCATATTGTGTATTATTGTGCCCTCTGGAACAACAAGGCCATTGTTAAGTGTTGCTGAAATTGTATTGATGCTGAGATCAGAGGATTTCCCTTATATGTATTTTTAAAGGGAAGCCAACACAGACTGCTCAGCTGTTGTGCTAGTCGGAGACATTGTTGTGATTTTGGGTTTGTGTGCACTCATGCCACAGATCCTCTGCATGTGTCTGACTGTCTGCAAGTGTGTCAGGGTGTGTTTGTATGCGTATAATGACTCTGTGTGTGTGTGAGTGGGGTGGGGTGGGGTGGGGGGTGGGGGGGTCTAGTTCTTATAATGTCTGCAGCTTAAACTATGGCCAAGCTCTTCCCAGCTGTCAGAGTGTAATCCAGTCTTTCTCTCTGTCTCACTCTCTCTCAGAGCACAGTGGCGAGAAATCAAACCTTGACTATTTACTGAATGCCTGCCCTCCTCTAACAATTCAATCTCTCATCTCCTACCCCCCCCCCCCCCCCCCCCCCCCCCACCCACCACCACCACCAACCCTCACCAGAATGGAGGGCAGAATACAGATGATAGAGAAGAGAAAAGGCCCCCCAGCGAAAACCTGATAAATGTCTAGAGTCAATACTTGTCCATTGTGTACTGATGAGCTGTGTGTGGGATGGATTCATTGACTCTGCACACTCTTATCGCACTGAAAAAAGACAACCAGGCCACTTCTGTTGTTGACCCCGCATTCACAGTTTCACCAGACTGAATTGCATTCAACCACACAAACATAAAGGTGCAGAGCAGACACATGGGTGGTTTAATTAGGCTTTTTAACACGCCTGCTTAAATAAGGCTGTTAACTCGTGTGCACAGACATTTGTAATAATAATAATGTGATCATTTATTCTTCTAGTGTCACTCTCTCCCCTCCACAGGGAGGTCAGAGTGGAGGGTCAGCTACAAGGGATTCAGCTGGTAGGGAATCAGTGTCTTGCTCAAGGGCACTTCAGCAGGGCAGATGCTTGCTGACACGAATCCAGGTCCTTTGACTGAAGGATGGTCTCCCTACTCACTACCCCACAACACAAGATGAGATTAAGTCAACATTTCAACATTTTGGAAACATTTCAAAGGGGACACTACGTTCGCTCAGCTTTGCCGTGATTCATTATTTGGTTGTCATTTTGCTCCAGTTTTCCATTTTATCCATCTGCCATTGCAGCTGGGTTGTCATGGAGCATCATGGCAGTGTGTTGAGCTTGTTTGTGAGTGACCTATTTATAACCCACCCCCTCTATCTCTTGCCCCCAATTCCCTCTCTTGTCCTCCTCCAGTTTATCAAAACATGGTTACATAAAAGCAGCTCCCTCAGAACCAGCAGTGGGTCTTCAATGTGGCATAAATATCTTTGTGATTTATTAAATAATTCAGAAGAAGAAGTGGGGTGGGGGGTTGGCTTTGGGTTATTTAAACTTCACTCTCAAGAGATATTCTCAGTTCAAAAGTGGCACGATGGAGACATGTAACTTGATTGTAGCAGTTGATTTGAAATATTATAAAGCTAAAGCTGCTGAGGCTAAAGGTGGCATATCAGCTCGGTCTCAATCTGACAAAGTCTTGGTATTTGCATCCCCTCTCCTCCCCTGTGTTAAATGTCTTTGCTGTATCTGTGGGCTGGGCGATCGCCTGGAGACCTCAGATGTCAGTCATGCAAATTAGGTTAGGAGTCTCCAGCCTGGAGGGCGCAAGGCTCGGCTCCCTCTCCTCGTTAGATTAATGACTATGAGGCTGCAAGACAGTAGCCGCGGCTTGTCAAAATCTCACCCAGCAAGCTAGCATTGACCTCTGCTTGCCAGCCTCGCCAGCCTTTGCAGCTTTATTATCACATTATCAGTAGCATTGCACTCACCAAGACTGCTGGCAACCTAGCTCGCATTGACTTCCGTTAGGCGACTATGGCTAGCTTTCTGTCGCCATTATGCCAGCAATGATTACCGCCTACTCATAAATGCTTTAATTGATCTCATGAGGTGGTTGGTGATTCTGCCCTAGCTAATTTAGAGCCTGACAGTGTTTGCAGTGTAGCATTGACCTCATCTCCGCTGGTCTGCTTAGACAGCTAGCATTGATCTATGGCAGCTGGACCAACCTGCCCAGTTCAGCTTGCATTAACCTCTTGCTAGCCTGGGTCTGGTTAGCTCATAACACTACTGGCTACCGTCTGACAGTGATTGCAAGTGATTGATTAGAGATTGATTGGTTGAAACAGAGAATGGGGAGGAAGAGAGGTGGCAGAGTGAGGTAAGGGTGGGGGGAGGTATAGGCAGTTATTTACGTTTGTGGCTCATCAGGGAATGGGTGCAGTCAGGTCAGCCCAGGATTTACTGTTACTGCCCGTATTGTTCCCTTGTACATTCACTCCTTGTCGGAGCCTGAGATACAGCCCTGACAGAGAGATACATTAAAAACAAAACGGGATGAATATATCTCCCGCTGACAGGTACAATATGAGAGACACCTGCTCCAAGAACGGTTGGGGGAAACAAAAGCCATTCGTCAGTTGCAAAGGGAGACGGCGTCGGTTCCTTTGTGAGTCTTCCCCTTGGGGTTTACTAACAAGGTTATCATGGGTTAGTGATGTGCTGGGACTGAAGATCGATGGGAAAGCAGTTAGAAGACTCTACGTGTCTGTCCACAGAAACCAATGGAGGGGCTGCCATCAGGAGCTATGGGGGTGCAGGCACAGTATTGGGGCCAAGGGCATTAGTTGGTGGGTTGGTCATGTGGAGCAGAGAGCTCAGGCCTTAGGTGGTTGTGCGAGCTGTGATCAGTGGACCTCTAGCGGACCTCTATAACATACTCAGCCCATGGCCACGCACCCATAAGCCGATCAGGCACCATCCAGGACTGGTGTGGGAGATAATCTGCTTGAACCCAATGACAATGATTTTGATATATAAAGAAGGCCATAATATGATGAGATTGGCCGTTCTTTATTGATGTCATTGGAGGATTTAGGCCTATGGATGTGTAACATAATCACATGACGTGTGCCATGGGGAGAGGACTGGACTGATATGGTGCATGCAACAGGAGCAATTTGATCACTGTCCATTGTGGCCTGATTTCTGAGGCCTGCTGGTGTTGAGTGCCTCTGGGATAATGGTGGATTCATTCTGGAAAGCAAAGAATGTTGAACTATCAAGGCTATTTGGTGTCGTGATTTGTCCCTGCAGCGTATGATGGATGTTGATGTGGCTAGTTATGGGGGAGCTCCATTTTCCTCTGCTTAACAATTTGCCCAAGAGGGGCTCATTCCCAAACATTCCAGGGTATCCAATTTTCCCCCCAACTTGTAAGCATGGAGGTAACCAGAACCACCTTACTCTTACATTCCAGCTGTCTGACAGTGGCCAGGGAAAGGGAAATTGACCCAGGCTGATGAAAATGTATTTCTCCACACACTATTTTTCCCATTGCGGACCAGAATCATAGAAAATCACTTATATTAGCCCAGGTCTGCTGAACTTGTAGGAAACACGCACATGTATGTACGTATGCTCACATACAGACACATGTGCGCATGTCCACACACTGGCTAAAGAGTTCAATCAGCGGTGGTAGATGGGCAGGTAATCAACAGCTTGAAAGGGCGTTGTGTCTTATTTAACTGCCCTGTCTGGTTTTATGCTCTGTGCAGAGCGTTCAGGAGATTCGTTTAGGGAGATTTATGGGGGTGTCATGCGAAAGTTGCCTGGGCGGAGGCAAGTTGTCCCTCCTAATGGGCCGAGTGACCCTGGTCTCCTCAAGGTCAGGGTGATCTGTAGTAATTAACGACTAGAAGCGAGGTGCTGTGACCGGCTTTATCTCGGCTTCTGCGCTGTCATCAAACACTTTACCTTCAGAAGGTCCCGCACTGCTCCCAGGTAACACAGCTACCTGCTACACACCAGTGTGTGTATTTCTGCTACAGACACACACACACTTGCACATATGCACTCACACAGACACACTCAAGGTTGTTCAGGGACACAGTCTTGAATTTGATCGATGAGCATGTCACATGTGTGTGTGTTTCTAAAGTGCTGTGTCACAGTAAAACAAGAGGTTGTTTCAGGGCAACAATGCCTCAGCTATAGGCAGAGCAATAAGTCTTAATGAGCTGAATGCCTTGGTATTCAGAGCTGAACATAAACACGGCACAGAGAAGCAGGAGCTCTCGCTGCTGGGAGGCAGTAAGCATGTATCTAAGGTCAAAACTTATAGACTCATCTCCCCCTCCATCTCCAGGAGAGGAGGACATGAAGATGACTGCAGATGAGTGAGGAGTCTGAATCACCTTATAAGGGCTGAAAGTGTTTGGAGCCTCAAGCAGTGTGGCAGCATTCTTGTGACTGTTGGGGCTGATGTATGGCCTTGTTATTCCAAATAGAGAAGAGGGAAACGGCTGATTATTGATATCTGCTGAGTGTCCAGGATGAGTAATGCGGCTGTCCAACCACGCAGCTGTTCACCAAGCTTTGGGCGGGCTGAAGAAATCAATATGAAAACGCACCTTTCAGATGAGGGTAACGGATGAGAGCAGAGCAGTGTAGTGGAAAGATACCCATCTCTGCTTTGGCCCGAGTCTCTCCAGCAACTGCACAGCCAGCTCTGCACAGACAGTGAGGACAGTAATGACACAGCAGTGATGAAACCCAGTCCATGACTTGAAGAATTTCAAATGAACGAACTACATGTTTGACCACTGGTGTCTTTAAATGCGTGGAGGTTTGCGAACAGACACAGCAGCTTTACAGTGATCCACACAATCACTTGCCCAATCCACTGCTATCTTTCTCCGGGGGAACCAGCCAGTGTAACCCTTTCGCAAAATGTGTTCTCCACCTCCCAGAGGCTCAGATACATCCTCATATAGAAGAAGACAGCTCTTGTCGGCCACCCCCCCCTTGCTGAATCCCCCATCACTTTTTCATCAGCTTGCATCACTACATATCGCATATCTTCTGCTGATACATCAAAGAGTGGCGGTCATGTCACTCTGTACAAACACAAAAACAAATAACAATGTCTTTCTTTTCAGTCCGTGCATATATTGTTGACCCAGTGGAGCTTGTTAATCATTTTGAAGAGCCACATTCTTGGTGAGTGAGATGTATGATGACACTAGATGTTGGGCCTCAGGCCTGTGGGCCATAGGAATGTGTTATTACCATATTTCTCTGAGTGCCATGACTCATTTTGTATATCTGCCACACTGTATATCTGTCTGTCCGTCTAAATGTACAACATACAGGCTGGGGTCTCCGTGAAATTATAGCTAACAGCTCATTACTCTGTTCCTCAACCACACATACACACACACACACACACACACACACACACACACACACACACACACACACACCCAACCTTTCTCTGTTTGTCCCCCTGGTCTCTCCTCTCTCCTTTCTGCTGCCGTGCAAATGGATTAATCTTGTAGCTCCCAGTCTGAGGGGAAGGCAGAGTGGTGCGCTCGTGTCAGAGGCAGACTGAAATATGCATGTGTGTGTGTGTGTGTCCATGTGTTGGTGTGTGTTTGTGTGTGTGAGAGAGAGAGAAACAGAGAATGAGACAGACAGAAAGAGAGAAACAGACAGAGAAAGCGAGACTGGATGTAGGTGTTTTAGAGTGGGACATTGTGTGAGTAAGAAGGAGCAGTTGTGCAAGAGAGAGGAAACACAGTGTGTATTTAGGGGATGGCAATTTGCATCTATCCTGCATGTGTGTTGGTGCGTTTCTACGGCAGAGAGACTAGCGAAAGGGAGAGAGAGCAGAGAGATAGGTAGAATAAATTTGATTGAGACTGAACAGACATTGAGTAAATCCTATGCTCCAAGCTATGCTCCATACTCTGTGTGAAGTATGTGATCTGTACATTTTTTCACCCTCTTAGGCAAAACGCCAGCGCCTCATATGGAGTCCCAAAATAGTCATGTCCATTAATAAAGCATGTACCTGCTGTACATCCCAGCTCATTTCCAACATCCCTGCAGGAGAGCAGGGGGACAGCCATGGTGGGTCTAGTCTCTGCCAGTTAACAGAACTGGATCTGTGTAAAGCCCTGGGTCACTGGAAACACTCGTTTCGGTCGGTGCTCACAGCTTTCCTCAATTATTTTCATTTTCTATGGTCAAATCATGATGTGAAATATTCCCTGTCATTCTGCCCCTCACTCTAAATCTCTCCCTGTCTCCATTCCTCTCCGTCTCTCACGCTTTTCTATGTCTCTCCCTCTCACCCTCCCCCTTCCCTTACATTGCTTTTCTCTCTCTCTCTCTCTTTCTGTCTTGCTCTCTCTTTCCCTGTTGACTGAGCAGCGGCAACAATGACAGGGATCTAAGCGGTTGCCATGACAATGCCATGACAACAGCGATGGAATCCATTCGGCTCGGGGATCGCATGAATGGAGGGGTTTGAACCTGAGGAACCTCATGTCCGATAGCCGTCTGTAGATGGGGAGAAAATAGACCCCAACCGCCCACAAAGCACAAATACAATATGCACAGGCACAATAAGCATCGCACCTCTGTCTCCGACCCTCAATCCAACTCCTCCAACCATCCCCCACGGCTGTGCACCCAAGCTGAAGATGAAGTCAGCTAGAGTGTCAGAACACATGGTCAGACATATTGGCAGTGAGAGACAGAGTCAGCACGATCCCATTTTAAACATGCTGCGCTCTGTTGCATACTAATATGAAGACTCGCTTTGAGTGTGTTTCACAGTGGAGCTGGTTGAAAACAGAGTGAGAAGGCGGGAGGGATGGGGGGATGGAGGGGAGGCGAAGGCTACACTATATATAGGACAGATATGATTAACTATAGCGAAGGGATGATTTCTTTGTATGCTAGCAACAATGCGTCTTCTCCTGTGAAAAGAAGCAGGTTTTGCGGGGATAAATGACTCTCCGCTGCGCTTGTGGCAGACCAAGGAAGGAAGATCTGCATCCCACAGGCGCCCACCGCTCATCCACCACACTCACCACTCTCCTGGAGCAGCTGAGGAATCGCAGGAGGTCAGGGTGGGTGGGAGTTTCCATGTGACATCACATCCATCATGGCGGCCTCAGGCCCCAGCTGCCACCAGCTGTTGTACATTAAGCAAAGTGCAGCAGGCAGATTTGGCTGAGCCAGTTAAGGGATAACTCAATAACATTACTCTGTTAGGGGCTGGCCTGAGCTGTTTATTTCATAATGCATCAAGGTTTTACCGTGCGCCCCGCCATCTAACCCTTAGGAGCTGTCGTGAACTTCTAAGCTGATTACCCTGCCCCGCGCTAAGTTTATGGGCCATTACAATTGGCCTCTGCTCATCAGTCAAGTCTTACCACACCTTGGCGTCTCCATCTATGAAAACCAGTGTTGACATTATGTTATTGTACAGATAGAAGCGCTGAATTTCATTAAGCAGGCCATCAAATCAAACGCTCCATGGTTTCCTGGCTACAGGCTTACACTCTAACAGGACTGAGTCTTAATGCTTTCATAGAAGTAGGTTAAGTGCCTTGTGCCAACATAGAATACCACACAGCATGCCTGCGTTAATCTGGCCCACCGCAAGAGCCACACAAGTGTTCCTCAGTCAGTTCTGGGACCACACAAAAACTCTCTCAGATTACTGTATGAGGAAGAGGATTGGTGGAAGTCTGTGGGTTTGAGAAGGGACGTGTGTGTGTGTGTGTGTGTGTGTGTGTGTGTGTGTGTGTGTGTGTGTGTGTGTGTGTGTGTGGCGATTCCTGTGAAATGATCCTTTATGGCCACTCCAGGCCTGAACCAACATCTTTCAACCCCCCGTTGCTGTGCTGTCGGTCTGAGTGTGTTTTTGATGTGTGTATGAGTGAGTGAGTGAGAGAGAGAGAGAGAGAGAGAGAGAGAGAGAGAGAGAGAGAGAGAGAGAGAGAGATCAGGGTGTGGGGTATATAGCGGGGCCTTTTGACAGTAATTGTCTGGGATGGAGGTGGCAGCTGTGGGAGGCAGAAAGGTGATAGTTTGACCTTCCCCACCTGCTGGGCTGTACTCAGTGGGGTTAAGACCTCCATCACCTTCCACCCAAATGCCCAGCTCCCAATGTCAGCCTTAACCCACCCTGTCCAGACCGTGTCAGACACCCTTTACCTGGTCCTTGGTGCTCACATCTGTTACATGATGTCTGGCCTTGGTTCAAATCACAGAGGCCCCTCCAACTATCTCGAAATTTCACCCTCGGATTTTCAATCTTCACTTTTGATTGCGTACCGTCTGGCTCGGCCACCTGCCTTTATTTCTCTGCCTGTATCTTGGCAAGTGGATTTACACACGCTTGTTTGTCTGCCTCCTCGTCTATCCTTTTGCTGGCTCAATAGAAGGGTATAAATACCTTTTACAGGCTTTCCTCCAGTATCTTTCTTTACCTCTTCCTGTCCTTCACATCCTTCCCTTGGCTTGATTCTTCTTTCGTCTCCCTTCCTTCCTTTCAAGTCTCTTTTTTTTCTGCATTGAGGAAGACGTCTAGGAGGTTACACAAAAGACAATAAACAGCCGCAGTTGGTACGACTGAGACGTGACTGTTACATACTATGTTTTTGTATGTGTCTATATATACTCACACATACAGACAATGCAGATATTCACAAATGTTATAATACAAGTAATGCAAAGCAAAAAACACACTGCGCTGCTGCATGTTTTTACATTTCTACATGCAGTAGGGCCAACAAGCACAGGGCAAAGACAACACACTGTAGCAGCATGTGCACATGCCATCAACGGTTATAGTTACTCACGGACAGTGGAGTAGTATTCTGTGACAGTTTCACAATGACAAACCCAGTAGGCATGTGTAGAGAGAGTAGCTTGTGTGTGTGTGTGTGTGTGTGTGTATGTGGGGGCGTGTGTGTGTGTAGCTGAGGCTCACACGCAGGCCTGGGGGCCGCACTCTGTCGATGTAGACTGGGGGTGGGGGGGTACCAGGGTCTGCTTTGGCCGTTACTGCAATCTGGGTCAGGAGAGAGAGAGAGAGAGAGAGAGTGAGAGAGAGAGAGAGAGATTGTGGCCCTACTCCGGCTGGCTGACCTCATTGCTCCTGCATTATCATATTTTCCCAGTCACTCACTCCACTGGGACTCGGGGAGATTCTGCACCAGGAAATACGTTCGATACCCCAGTGAGAGCACACACACACACACACACACACACACACACATACCCAGGGGAGAGGAAACGTAGTTACGACAGCCCTGCACAGAGAGGTCAAAGGTTACCATTACAAATGGCTCACTCTCACGTTCAGCCATTCAACAGCCACGCTAATCACACTCTCGCACCCTGAACCCCTCTCTCCTGCTAGGGTGCGCAATCATATATCTCACGGGTTGGGATTTCTTCTATGACTGTGTAATGGGCCCCATTTTCTCACCATCTAAAGTGTTTCCTCTTTAATCTCGCTCGGTGCATGAGCAGAGCGGTTTGACAATTATACCACGGCATCAGTAAAAGAAAGGGAATGTGTCACCCCATTAACAGCATGTCCATCTAGATCTCCATGGGACACGAACCAGCGACCATTTCCTTGTTCTCTACTGCACCGCCACCCCTCCCTTTCCACTGCTCTGTTTCTCCCAGTCCCATCTCTCCCCCCGAAGCCCTGAACTCCTGCCAATGGCTGTTAGAGGAATCTGATTTGCGCTGATTACATTAACATTCTCCAGATGTTCATACGGAGAGATCTGACACCTCCGTCCAACAACTGTCTCGTCTTAGAGGCTGAAGAGACACAAGGCTGTGTCTCGTCACAGCTGAGAGGGAATGCTGTACCTCAGCAAGAACACAAGCGAACATGTGAGATGGACCTGGAGCACGTTCAAAGGAAATGAAGAGGGAGCTTTAAAAAACAAAATAGCTGAAGGTTAGAGTGCGGAAGGCATGAAATCACATGGAAGAGAGGGGGAGAAAGAGGGAAAGACAGAGGGGGTTGAATGCAAGTGAGCGGCACAAAAAACAAATAGCTGTGTACACTAATAGGAGCCCCCGTGAAGCGAAGGAGCGAGAAGCAAAGCGAAAAGGAGTGCGCGAGTGTAGAGAAAATGAAAGATGACATATGGGACAAGTGTAAACACAGACAGAGGGAGGGGAGCCTGTGTGAGCGGGGTGCAGAAGAGGCGGAGGAGGAGGTGGGGCAGGAGAAGAGCTACGGTTTCAGAGGAAGTACTCAATTCTCTGGACTCCGCTGGGCCCATCTGTTTGGTCTCATCTTTATGGGGCTGGGCGCTGGCTGCACGGCCACAGGAAGCGGCCAGTCCCCCGGGTCTTCAGAAGGGAACGTGATCCTTTTAATAAGCCCTGACAGGGTCCCCCCCAACCCCACCCCACCCCTCCAAGGACCCCGAGTCCCTTCAGGCCCCCACTGCAAGCTCAACTTTGGCCCTCGAGGAGGACCGATACCCAGCACCACACTGTCCCTCTCTGACATCAGGGATACACATGCAGGCCAACCTCAGCCTTGTAAGATTGGTTGCCACTGGGTCATGAGTTGTGTGGACTGTGATGTCACCTGTATGTTAAAAGGCAACAAACACATGGGTCAAAGTTTTGTATCCATGCCAGTTTCCATTCACCAAAAACCTTGGTGTAACAGTGTGGATAAAACATACTGTATTACTGATATTAGGCTTTCTAAAAACTACAGCTTGGCAAACAAGAGTCCTCAGCTGTCACTGTTGAACGGTCCAACTTTGGAAACGTTTTGGACATTTTTCTTGACAACAAGAGAATTGGATATAACAAGATATATAAGAAACAAGATTGAATCAATCATTTCTTGACATGCAGTCTTCTATGTGCTTGTGCAATACATTGCTATCACTATGCGTATGTGTGAACATGTTTCCACCATATTTTCCATACAGGACATTCCAGATCCTCTTCCATGTGTTGTGTGTTTGCCACGTAGGCCCATGTATCATAGCAGTGCATCCTGTGAGTGCACATTTCAAAAGCTACAGTAAGGGACCATATGTGCTGTGCTGACTGTCACATAACAGTAATTCAGTTTGTTAAGTAATGTTCAGTCACAAATGGTTTAGAAATGTGCACTCGCTCATGTTTTGTAAATAAGATAATGCTATTCCATAGATTTTGTTGTTGTTCTTTCATCCATAAGTCCCAGTAGGTATTTCTGATCAGTATTCCGGTTAGAAAAGAGAATAGGAAGAAACATGCAGCACTGAATGAGAATGCTTTTTTCTCTGTATTCTTTCCATCCTTGTCTTTGCTCTGATCCCTAACTGGGATCTAGACCTGCATATCTGATGCAGAGAGGGACTGGGAGGGAGGGAGCGGGGGGTTTAATATTTGAAGTTCCTGTATGTCTTGGACTCTGCACATACATGTGCATGAGTTTCTGTGGAATCTTTTTGATTGTGTGTTTTATCTTTGGCACGTGAGCTCAGGCTCAAATACTATCCTCTTCCCTTGTTGACAGACAAAGGATGGGAGTGAAAGAGCTACAAAAAAAAGACAAAAAGAGAAGAAGGACACTGAGGAGGAGGATTAGGGAAGAAAGAGAGAATGTGTTTGATTGTGTGTGTGTGTGAGTGAGGGGAGGAATAAGATAGTGACTGAGTCCTGCATGAAATCGATCCGCAACTGGACCAAACACCTGGAGAAATAAGTTTGGCAGCCATGGATCAAACTCACTGACCTTGACTCAGATGAGAGGCGTCGTCCCCCGGTTTAAACTCTCTCTATTTAAACGCCAACATTCCTCGGGCTTCAGTTCGGGATGGAGAGAAACACAGAGAAGAGAATCTCTATCTGCTATTTGTAAACATGGAGAGCCAGAGGAATCTGAGCTATGACAGCTATGGGTTAGGTACTGTTTACACACGTATGCAAACGCACACAAACACGCCACACCGCATACACACACTGATAACAATGTACTGCAAACAATCCTCAATCCACTGCTTTTGGGGTGCCAATTTTCACAGCGGGCATGTGCATGCCTGACCGCATTCTTTTTCATGTTTGTGTCGAAGCTAAAATAAGTGTCATCTTTGAAGCACTTCCTTGCTCGGAATGGAAATCTGTAATCTTGTCGCTTCATAGAGGCTTGCTTTCACAATGGAGAAGAGAGGATGCCTGTTGTCTGCGTGTCGTAATTATACTGTACTGTTGTAACTGCATTCTTTCTTTGTTTTGGAGTGTCAGTAGACGCTGCTCGAGTGAAACAACAGAAACAGCAGTCGTCGCTCTGTTTACCTTGAACGCTTAGTCACAGAGGTGAAGAGGAGCGCTGTGCCTGCCGCTCACTGCTGTTTTAATTGGCCTTGTAGCAGCTGATAATGTCAAAATGTAATAAAAAATATCTCTCTAAATGGGCCAAAAATGTAATATAACTATTATTATATTATCCTGGATGATATAACATCACATTATTGCATTAACTTTACTCGTTACACCATAAGGCCTAAGAATATTTTCAATAGATGATGTAATAACAAGCTTGACTAATAATGTAATAACCAGTTATCACATTCTTCTTCCTTATGAGTTATTACATTATTAGTCAATGTTATTACATCATCAGTTAAATGTTACACCCCTTATGAAGTAACACTCATTAATCGTTTATTACATTATCCTGGAATTTATTATATTAATTGTTTTTCATTACATTTTCAACCCATTCAGAGGGACATTATATTTCATTTTGACAAGCTATTACATTATCGGGCAGTTATTACATTACTATTTGCTGCAAGGCTTTATTTTTTTCTCCAGTTGGAAGCATTTTCAGTCAGTGTTTAAATAGCTCCATGGCAGCTACAAAGTGGGACAAAAGAACTGGAGCTGACGCTGAATGCAAATGAACTTACTAATCACCCACACGGATCTGAATGAGGAGGCACTGCAAATTCATTAATTTCAGTCAGCTTTGCGAATGATCACTTCATCATATCACAATGAGGACCTGCATTCAGGCAAGCCCGGGACTTGCAATGCTGGTCATTCTTTAGAGGATGTTCATGGTTTTACTGCTCAGCTGTCAGCTACTATCGGTTCCTCCTCCGCCTCCCCGAAACGCTCCCACTGCCCCGGGTCATACAGGAAGCCACGGAGCCCCGCTGGGCGACTGAGTGTGAGCAGGATGCCGGGCCGCTCATCCCACAGGAAGCGCCCTCACATGTTTTTACCCCCTGCCCCAGAGACATGGGGGGCTGACACATATGTAAAAGAATGAGAGAGAGAGAGAGAGGGAGAGAGAGAGACAGAGAGAGAGAGAGAGAGAGAGAGATTTGGAAAGTCAGAGAGTCGGTAAGTGTCAGGCTGATAAACTCTCCAGGAATTTACAACAGTGCGTCTCGATCTCCTGGAGCCAGGACTGGAGGATATTGGGTAATAGTGGCTCATGTGCTTAAGTTGAGTCACTAACTAATGGGACTCTCCAGACCAAACACTGATAGCGGGCCATTCATCCTCAATGACAAAAGAAATGAAACACCCAGATAAGTGGGAAGTCCATGAAGTGGCAGATATGAAGGATGGGAATACGCAGTTAATGCTGGACATAGTGCTTCCTCCCATGGCTCCTGGGAGGAAAGAGGAAATCCTTTCATAACCAACGAGCCCTCATTTGTGACTAACAACACAGTCCAACACCTGGGCAGTAGATTCATCAGCTCAGCATTGCTCAGACTTCATGATTCACACTAGTCTTGTAGGGTAGACTATGCCCAAAAGCCTTAAAGCAGCATACCTTCTCAGTGTGGCCACGTTTTGTGCGTTTTCCCTTCAGTTTGGAAGCGCCATCTCAGCGTGTTGCCCCACCAGGTTTGACACCTCATATAAACCGGCCATTTTTGCAGAAGTGTTAATGGCCCAGCGACACACAGCCGTCCTGGGGACTAACTGGCTGACCAGTGCCTGATCCTGGCCCGTTAAGCCACCCCCAGGAGAGTTCAGAGGAGAGGGTTTCTTGACCGTGGCCCCATCACATCCCGACTGACTCCTAAAGGCAGCCATCCACCAATTAGGACCCCATAAAGGAGAGCGGGTGTGCTTGAAGGGATGGGAATGGATGTGAAATAGCCAAGGCAGCATGTATCAGTAGTAGTTCACTCAGACTAAAAGATAATACTGGTTGGATTCCCCATCCATAATCTGTGACAAACTGAATGAGGTCCACTGCCAGTAAGAAATTGTAGAAATTAACACAAGATAGCCATCTAATCTGGGTATGAGTTTTTTGTGTGTGTCAGCTATCTACAATCTACAAATGATTGGACCACATTATTTCACAATGGAAATTACTGACTATCACAAGTCATCTTACCACACACACACACAAACACAGACACACACACACACACACACACACACACACACACACACACATACAAATACACACACACTGACTTGGCTGAGATGAAATGTTGAGATTTGTTTTTATCTGATTTCTCTCTATGTTCTCCCAGAGGGAGCTACAGGGTTTCCTCAGGGCAAAACTGTGAAGCAAGGGGCGAGGGGTCAACGCACTGTTTAGATTAAGGCGCGACTAAACTGACACTGAGGCCCAAAACAACACGCCTTTCAGTCAGTCCCAGGCCGACAACACCCTGGCCTAATTGTTGTTCAGCAGAGAATTGATACGGGCGACGAGGCGACGGCAAACAAGCTCTCATGATTTCATTATGCTCCGACAAATTGAGCTGTTTCCCAGATTGAGTTGTCTAGGCCATCTCTATCGTTCTCTCTCTCTCTCTCTCTTTCTTTACATTCCTGGCATGCTTGAGGAGGCTGATGACGCGCTGATAAGAATGCCGGCTGAGAGTGTTTAAAGGACTCCCGTGTGTCTCACTCCTCATGTACCTCCGGGCCTTTTTCCAACACGAGGAAAAACCAAGGTGGGGGCGTCAGCATTTCGGAGAAGGAGGGGAATTTTCATTGCTCCCACAGAAGAGCTCCACTCTGGTTCATCCATCGATCTGGACACATGGAATGCAGCATGTTGCAGTCCCATCTTTTCACCCCATTTCCCAACGCCTGTCACAAAGCATGCCACATCGATTCCCGCCGCTGATAAGAGAGGAATGTACAACGCGGCCATATTCGCAGCCGTTTAGCCGAGCATTCCCCATAGCGAAGGGTGTTTTTCCCAGAGTGCTTTGAGCCCAGCTGCGCCAGGACAGGAAGTCACACATCTTTTGACAGGACGTCCCAACGACACACACGCCAGCGAGTCAGGAAGCCCAACCAGCCTGGCCCGCCACTTCATTCATAAATCTTGAGGATGCACACAAACACACACAAACATAGCATAACCTGCAAGCCAAGCGGATGAAGATCTGTTTGTCGGCCATACGTTTAAAACCCTTAACGCGCGAAAACCTCTGGCAGGATATGGGAAGGTCACAGGTCAGCTGGGTTTAAGTCGGGATCTCTGTGGGAGGTTTTGGAGCTCACAAAAATAGGATCGGGATCATCCTGCGACCTACGGGATCTATCCTTGTCATCTTCAGATGGACCTGAGATAGGCCGTAAAGGAGAGAGAGAGTTCCCGGGAAGACACAGATAACATTGTCTTTATGACTCATCTTTTCAGCTATTCCCATCTCTCTCTCTCTCTTTCTCTCTCTCTCTCTGTCTTACTCACACACACACATAGACAGCCGTGTGAAGGTGACCCCTAATAGGATTATTCCAGAAACACATTTTACTGTGCAAACACAGCAGTGGATCATAATAATAATAAAAAAATCTCCTATCACAAGGGCCCTTTCCAAGTTATATTGCATGCGGGAGCTCTTTGGTTATTTTATTTTGGCTTCGAGTCTGACCACCTATTACAGGGAAGCATCAAGGACAAATATATCCTCCATCGGTGGTGGAGACATATCCTTGTTAAAAAAAAAAAAATATGAAGCTACATCCTTGTACATCAACACTCACAAACAGACCCTCACTGAAGTAAAACAGTAAGGATGACAGTGTGAAATGTTTTCCACAAGAGTCTGATTTTCCCTGAAGGGGGGAAGACAGACGGAGAGAAGTGTAGCGGAAGTGTCAGAAGAGAGAGGGGTCTGCCTAGGCTTGCCCCTCACCTGGCCCATGGTCTTGGGTAATGAATCGGCCTGTGTGTGTCAGACTGTATGTATGACTACATGTGAGTATGCACAAATAACATCTGCCTCGTGCTGCATTTTTTTTAGGTTTTTCTTGTCAGTTAGAGGAAATATGACAGAGTCGAAGACAGGAAACAGACAGGAGGGCCCGCTACATCATCATCCGTGACTTTTGACCATTACGCATCCTGCACTAACTATTCCTTGGGCCACGGTACCAAAGCCTGCCCCTCATTTATGACCATTTAGAAAGACTAGGCAGCAGTTGCCTAGCTGTCAAGCTTTCTCAATTCAGAGGGTTTATTGAGCAATTTAAAAGATACGGTCATGCCACCCTGTTTCATATCAATAAGTACCTTCATATTGGATGGAATGATGGGTTCAGAATAGAGGTGAAATTCAGACAGGTTATGCTGTTCCCCTCTGAAAAACAAGAGTGGAATGAACGTCTCTCCTGAGCGCCTAATCTCATAGTTGATTGTACACGGCTCTCAAAATAATCACTATCTGCCCTCAAGAAGGCAAACAACTCCTGATATGCTGCATCCGTGGTCCTCTCCCTATTTCCAGGGTCATCACCCGCCTCTTCCCTCGCTCTCCACCTCTCCCAGCCCTCTCTGACCCCTCCCGCCCGGGATGCTCATCCTGTTTCCATATGGTTTCCTCTTCCCTGTGGGCAGGAAAAGGCTGGAGCCCACGGATACGCACAGAGGGGGGGGGGGGGGGGGGCGGCAGGAAGTGATCTCACTGCAGCACCTGCAACCAGGAAATAGAGCAAGCCCCAGCAGGGTGGTGGAGAAACAGGCCGCGTTTGCTCTAACTCTTACAAACAAGTGTCTGTAACCCCCAACACCCCCTGTGTTTATTCTGACTTCCCCTACAGCTGTGGGCACTGGGACCACAACACAGGAAACTGAAGATGAGCAAAGTTCTCAGATATACAAGCACCCCTCCTCTCCTCTCCTATCACTCTCTCTTTATCTCGCAGTATCATGAAAATCGACCGCTGCATAGATAAGGGATTAAAGTGTATGGAAACCGGTCATGCTAAGCCTGTCTAACAGACCTGGGCTGCAATGTTGAAATGACTGCTCTGTCTTGTCTTTGCCCTCTTATGCAGGGTTATGCAGGATGAGGTAAATAACTGATTCATTTAAGCTCTAATTCAATTTGGGGTGTGAGGGGGTGCATGTAATTGTGTTTGTACCAGGGGATATTCCCCTAAGCGCTGTTCATAATCTAAAAAGTTTGAAATTCCATTACCTATCCAGGAAATACATTCAAAGGTCTTATTGATCGCGTAGACGCTCGGATAATTCGAGCTAACGAGGAGTGCCGTTCCACCCCTTCATGCTCGGCATGCCTCTGAATCCACGCTCCTGTTTGAGCGGATGAATGTCTCCACTGTCTCCGGTGTCGATACACCACCTGACATCTAATAATTTCTTTTTTCGGTTTATTTGTACACCATTTTTGGAGCCTGTTCAAAGAACCCTACAAATGCCTTGTGAAATTGAGTACAAAATCAAATGTTCGTGCACAGAATCCGGTCCGGCTTTGAAATCTGGCAGCATTCACAACATGCCATATCTTCATGTAACCCACAATGCAATTCCCTCATGGCATTTGAGTATATGAAAAAGGAGGTAACTGCAGTGTGATTGTGATTTAAATGAAGTGAATGTGCGCTGCCCAAATAGCCCTCTCTTCAATTTGTCTGACTACTTCTATTACCCAGTCAATGGGAGTGTGCAGTGTGTGCTGTATAGTACGCTCTCTGAATATGAATTGGCTGCACTGGCAACAGACTACTGTACTTTACACCGCACTGGTTCAGTCCCACTCACAAAGGCTGAGCAGAGAGAGAGAGAGAGGAAGAGAGAGAGAAAGAGAGAGAGATCTGGGCCAGGCAGATAGTGCGGCCCACTGACATACATTCTCCAGATGGAAAAATGGAGATTTACTCCCTCTCTCACCCTCTGCCCCCCTCTTCCTTTAATCAGACTTACTACGAAAAGCTCATTCCTTAGTGTGAGAGTGAGAGAGTATGTGTGAACCACCTAACAAACCACCTAACAAAGGGGCATTTTCGCAGTCTCTGAGTATTCTACGCAAGAAAAGCGTTTCATTGCTGTTGAGTGTTTTTGCCTGTCTTGTATGTTAGAAGACCACAGTGGAAAATAAATCTAGGCTTTTCTGTTTTTTTCATCCTCGCAGGTTTTGTACCGTGCATTAATCGTTTCTGTTCTCAGCTTTTTAATTTTCTAATGAATCTCATCTAATCTATCTAGAGGCATATTTGTTTTCATTGTCACACATTCTGTCATTACACAGTCTAAAAGGCGGATAACAAGCCTTCTTCATTCCTGGAATGCTGCGTTTTTTTGTTTTTTTTTGTTTCGTCCCTCCCCCAAATCCCCTCTGCGGTCCTCGTCTCTGTTGTCAGAGTAAGGACCCTTGTGATTCTTGAGATTCCAGGCTGTGAAATAAGAAATATTTTTCCGCTGGGGCTCTCGTATATCGGAATGTATACATTATAAACATGCCACTGTTGTTTTTGTACCGCGGGCGGAGAGGTGAAAGAAACGCGTTATGCTGCCAAATAAACACACTGTAGATATTTATAAGGCTGGTGGCCCAGCGCGTTCGCTCCACGCTGCACGCAGGATTAAAAACCAACACAAGAATGATGATGCATCAGGAGAGTGGGCGATTTAATAGTCTGTCCCCTTTGAAGGGCTTTTGGCACACTGGGCCTCTCCACTTCATACAAACCTCATATTTTCTCACAGTTGTTGAGATTTAAGGCGGCGACATTAGCTAACGTAAGCATAGTGCAGCTCACCGTCATCAAAACATTGCTACTATAAAATTGTGTCTGTTGTGTGTGTTGTTTTTTTGGGACCACCCTAAAGTGCTGTGAGCCCACCCTGGCCTGCAGTCTGTCTTTCAGCAGGCACACTGTTGAGTGAAGCAGTGCATCCTGGGACTTCTCCTGGTCACATCTAACTGACAGACAAACCTCCACCCCGACCCCTCCCTCTTTGTAAAGATGAGCTGAGTTCCAGCCTTAACGGTCCCTCTGCTGCCTCTCGGCTCGACACAAAATCCATTCGCAGCTTATTTATTTCCTCCTGTAAACAAACAAAGGTCAATAAAATAGAATAGTCGAGTCAGAGCTCTCTCTTCCCGAGCGGACCGCCCGTCGCCAAACGTGGCCGCTGGCCAACAGCGGCGGCGACTGGGAGAGAACAGAGGGACAGAAGGCCCCAGAACTTCTTCAAACCACTTGCAATATCGCCCAAGGCAAAAGAAACAAATATTTAGAAAAAGAGAAAATAAGCGCAATAAAAGTAACCCTTCCAAAGTAAAAGGACAAAAGGTTCCCTCCCACCCACAGGTTTTTTCTGTCCTTTATGTTGTTTATCTGCCGCACCATCATTGATTTCCTTTGCCACTTTTGCGATGTTGTGTGCAGTAGGAGAGATATTGGAATTTTTGACTTGTGCTGATATTCATCGACCGCACCCCCTTGCCCCTCTCTTTCTTTCTCTTCTCCCTCTCTCCCCCATGGTTAATTTCGTTCTCTCTCCCTCTCTCCCTCTCTCTCCCTCCTCCCTTTCTCTGCCAGCTGTCAGCGTTGGCAGAGTGCCAGGGCTAGTGACAGATGCAGCAGCAGTCAGGCAAAGAGGGAAAAGGAACAGAGGAAAAGGGAGAGAAAGAAGGAGACACAGAGAGAGAGAGAGACAGAGAGAGAGAGAGACAGGGAGAAGAAAAAGGGTAGAGGAAGAAGGGCGAGTGTGAAACAACAGAAAGTTGGCCCTCCCCATTGTGTCAAAAGGGACAAGGTGCTGGATTAGGCCACGGCCAATAATCACAGCCAGATGGGCTGTGGAGGGGCGTGGATGGAGGGAGAGAGAGAGAGATTGAAAAACAAGATAGCATGGGACATTTTCAGAGTCGGGTTACAGCACAACTTTATTCTGACATTTATAATTACAAATGCTGTATGTACAGTCGATACACCGTTTCATAAAGTTAACAGCTTCCAACACAATATTGCGGCTGAAGTGCGACAGCTCATTTCCTTGCCAGATTGCATCACCGATAGGCCACATCTGTGTGGCATTTAAGTCGTGTTTCCCCTTTTTTTCCTCTTATTAACATTCCACAGGCCATTCTTGAACCACTGACATTGGGAGATTGCCTTGACCAAAACATTGCTGTTTCCCCTCTTGCTCCTACGCAAATTGGACCAGTCATTTATGTTTTCAAAAGAGCGATTTGTCACCCGTATAGTGTGTACATGTGAAGTGCCAGGCTTCGCTGTGAGGGTCAAAGGAACCTCGCTTACTAAAGAAAGATACTGAAAGACAGACAGAGAAAGACAAAAACAGAAAGAGAGACCATATTAGAAACAGGCCAAGGATTACACTACTGTTATTTCTTTTAGGAAAGCTGTATTTCACAGGGTCTTACTCTCTCCTCTTCAGCACCTGAGGCACCCTCTCCCTCAGTTTTTGCCAGCGATATCTCCACCTTTTAAAAAGAAAAAACACACAATTATCACATTTGAATGACGTTGTTTTTTGTAATATTTACTGTTGTACAAAATGTTCATCAAAGTAAGCAGCGTTACATGTGAGATCTGGCCTATTAATGGATCAGTGGGCATAATCACGCTTGAGAGGCCCATGAACTTGGCCAAGGCTTACATTGGGCCATGTCAACAAAGACACAAACACACACACACACACACACACACAAGCAAACAAACAAATGAGCCCATGCGAAGCCCCGCTCCCCTCCTTCCACCTTGGCTGTTCTGTCTTAATGTCATTGTTTTCCTCCCCGGGTTTCTTTGTCTCTTCTTCTACCCCCATCTGGTGTGTGTGGACACGGCCTCTCGGAGCTAATTCACTTCCTTGGACACCATCTGCTGTGTGACTTTCTACAGTAAACTGAGCCTGGCTGGCTGTCTGAGGGAGGGACGGGGGGCTGTGTTGTCACCTGTTCAACACGCCGCCTTCTGCCGCCGGGGATCGCCTTTCACCGGACGCTCCGGGCATCGAGGGAGAGGGCGTGTCGACAAGGGGTGGGTCCGGCATCAACACTCCACTTATCTGATTTTCAATTCTTAATGACCAGCTCATGTCTGAATGCCCTGTTCAATATAAACTTGCACCGGTTCCTTGAGGAAAGGTGTTAACATTTTCCTGCATGGATTTGGAAATTTTTCACAATTACACAGTTGATTTGAATGAGATTCTGCACAAAAAATTGGCCTTGTAAGAGCCAAGAATACAGATTTCTCGTCTCTTCTAAGAGCCAAAAGGGCTAACAGTGAAACAGAGACAACCCTCACAACTATTCCTTCTGAATTTAATTATATATCAGCTCTCTAATCAGCTAACTTAATTACCAAAGACTTCATTATTGAGCACGTCAGCCTCTCAGAGGTGAGCTGGGATAATGATAGCAGAACAGCGCCATTCAATTACCAAGCCCAGTAGGTGATTTTCTCACAGCACCAAAGGACCAGACTTTACTTTTCAAAATGTCAACGGATTAAAAGCTGCTTTTCTCTAAGGTGCTGTGGACTCCCGAGGAAAGAAAAAAAAATCCAATCTTTGAGGCACTTGTAATCTTACCAGCATACGTCACTGCAAAGTCAACACCGCTAAAACTTGACTCTGGACATTATGAATAGGTATGAAAATGAATGAAGCTTTGCAAGAAAACCTCATGACCTATAACGTGATACGGTTTCTGGCCTAATCCGAATCGATGTGTTCCAGTCTGTGTGTGCTGGTTTGTGGAAACAAATGGCCTGTCCCTGCTCGATTTCCTCCCTCACTTCCAGCCAGATCCATTTCTTTTTCCCCTCTCTCTGCCTTTTCGACCTTCTGTCTCTCCACCCCTGAGCAGAGTTGGATTTCTCCAAAGCTCAGCCCGGGTTCTGCCATCTGTGTCTTGTACCTTGACCCTTTTCCATGGCTCAGGAAGTGAAGGATCTAAGACCTAGCGAGGTCTGCTGGAAGAATTGCATCGCAGCCCCACTAAACGACTGACTGACTGCCTGCCTGCCTGCCTGGTGGACTGTTGACATGGCAGCTGGGTGGGAAAACAGAGCTGTTCACTAGCAGGAGGGTTTGCAAGAGTCATAATGGACAATGCATTGGATTGTGTGAAGCGTTGGTTTAGTACGCACAAAGAAAACATGTATATGAGTGACACATGCATGTGTACAGAGATGAGCGCACACGGGCGATGCAGCAGCAAACAAGCACACAGTAGCAACTTGAGTCTTGCAGCTGTTAACGCTGCAGCTTAACAAGAGGTTTGTGTGTGTGTGTGTGTGTGTGTCTGCATGTGTGAGCATGACACAGTGGCAGCATCCCTGCTGATAGTGTGGGCAGAAAGAGGCTGTCTGCTGAGTATCTATCTGTCAGTGGAAACCTCACCGCTGTCCTTCTCCTCTCCCCCCCTGCTGATAGCAGCCCTCCATCCACCCCCTGTCCAACCAGCCTGTCACCGAATCGCAATGTCTTCCCTTTAATCTTTTTTAACAGGGGCAGTGCAGAGCAATTTATGACACTGGTTTCTTGTTTGGCCCTCTTTTGGACCTTGGCTTGGTTTTAGTGCAAGGTTGTAAACAAGCTCTAATTCTAAATGTCAGGCTGGTGCTTTTGGTGCTTTGGAGAATACAGGAAGATTACAATGTAAGCTGTGTTGTGAATTGTTTGTTAAATTTCACATTATTACCTTGCCACTATTGTTGCAATGCATGTTTACTCAGTCAGTGGTAGGACACTTCACTCCTCTACACCTGTGTGCTATCAAACTTCATCACAGTTTACAGCACATGAGAAAACTGTTTTCTACAAATCATGTCTTTTTTTTAGTGAGCAATAACTAATTAACAATTGTGATAATTTCATTGTATACCACATTTTACAGTCCTCTTTGTGTATTCAGAAAGACATCATCACTATCTGTGGGACTATCTAGTCTACTATCAGCAAATGCATAGCTATCTATTTGTACTGTGGCTGTACAGTGCTATGCAAAATCGGTACTTGTTTCTTGCTGTGGAGGCCCGTCACTGAATCATACAGTAATCTACTGAATGGAACAGTTTTTCCCTCTCTCAACTCAGTGGGAACAAGTGACTAAGAGTAGCATGTGGTCTCCTGAGCAGTGGCTCTCATTCACCCCACTCCACCCAGCAAACCCAGAGCAATCGATCCCAGCGCTCATTTAGTCCAATCAATGCTTATGGAGAATCAATCTACAACTGATGCTGCACTCATTCAAACTCATCCATGTCAGGAATAACAGTGGCCACGCGCTGTATGAACCCCTGACATGGCCGTTTTTCACATGATAAATGGATTTACTGATGTGACAGACAGCGGTAGCAGTCAATCCCTGGACCTAATGTGTGTGCATGTTGTGTGTGTGAGTGTGTGATGTCAGATGCGCTCTGGGGGTCAGCGGGCAGGGTGCTGTGCTCCAGTGCGGTGAGTTAGGAGCTGCGGAGTCAGGGGAGAGCTAAAGCAGAGGGATGGTCTCCATCTGTCAGACTGGCCCACTCTAAAGTGGGCCATCACTCAGGATTGATTGGCCATGGGGCCCATTAGCCCCCTGGCTTTTTCTCTCTTTCCACTTCTCTCCTTTTTTTTCACTCTCTCTCTTTTTGCCCCTGACCATCCATCTTTCTCCCTTTCATTGAAAACCATCGCTTTCCATCCTTCGCGCTTTGCTTTTAAGTGTCTCTCTTGATCTTTCTCCTTTCCTTTCTAAACTCTCCTGGGTTTCCATTGTGTCCCATCACTTTCCTCCCCTTCTCTCTCTATAGGTCCATCTCTCTTTCTCACTCTTCCTCTCTTAATCTCGATCTCTAACTCTCTCTCTCTCTGTCTCCTTTTCCCAGTGGAGAGGCTGCTTGCGGCCGGCGGGGGGGAAATGGCTCTCAGTGCTTGGGTCTTCACCTCAGTTGTTTTCATTTACCTCCCAATAGGACTCACCAGCTCGTCCCACTCGTTCATCCCCCTGCCTCCTTTCCTCCCTTGCTTTTATACCGATCGAGCTCATTCGACAGAGTGGCAAAAATCAGATCCCGTTAAGGAACCGAGTGAGTATACTGCGAAAATGCCCCGATGGTCACTTACCATTCTACAGCCGTGACAACATGATGCACTGGGGAGCCGAGCCCATCCATTTAGATCAGTGTGCTCGGGGATATCAACCCCTGGGGGGAGTGGGGTGTGTGTGTGTGTGTGTGTGTGTGTGTGTGTGTGTGTGTGTGTGTGTGTGTGTGTGGAGAGTGTGGGGTGTGGAGCAGGCTGGCTGGAGGGGTAGAGAGCATATATATATACATTATATGGGGGTTGGTGTAGGGGGTAGTGGGACTGGGAATAGTGGTGGTGGTGACAGAGGAGGACTGGGGGAGAGTGGTGGAGTGGATACTGTGATGTGATGGATTGAAAGGGTGGGAGTCAGAGAGCATAGGGGGGACGTATGTTATGGTAGGGCTGTGTGTGTTCATGCTTGCCCATGTGTGTATGTGTGCATGCATGCGTGTGTGGATGTGTGTTAGGGCACTGATGGTGGCTAGAACTGTAGCAGTAGTAGGAAGAAATCTTGTGCTCCTCATCAGCATATTATTACCATATTTCCCTCCAGTCATTTCAGAGGGAAATATTGTAGTTTTTACTCCACTACATTTATCTGATGGCTGTAGTTACTAGTTACTTTGCAGAATAAGATTTTACATGCAAAACATATGACAAGCTCATAAAATATGTTGCATAGTTAGAGTTTAAACTACAACAGTACATGGAGCAGTTAGACTTGCAACATTAAAATACTTCCTCTTACAGGTTAATGCATCAATAATTTAACACTCTGAAAGGGACCGTTCTCCAGAATGAATACTTTTGCTTTTGATACTTAAGTATATTTTACTGATAATACTTCTGTACTTTTACTTAAGTACTATTTTGAATGCAGGACTTTTACTTTTACTGGAGTATTTTTACATTATGATATTGCTACTTATTACTACTCCTGTTTGGAACCTTATTACTACTCCTGTTTGGAACATACTATAAGCCGGTTGGACACCTCCTTCTGACAGGAGGTGGTCACAGATGAGGAGGTGACCCTAACATGCCGCCCTAACGCTTACATGCTTCCTGACAGGCCTAATGGCCCCTGTGTGACAGTGTGGCCTTGGTGACATACAAGCAGGGTGACAGAGTGAGGAGACTGTGGCTCCATGCCTGGCCTCTTCTCTGTCTTGATAAGCCAGCTGAGTGGTGATTGAGCGCTAACCAGTCTGTCATCTGCCTCTCTCGGAGTGCTGACAACCAACTTCTACTTTCCAAGAGGCTCCTCAAGAGCAGGAACACACAGACTGTGGCATGGGTGGGAGCGCGCACACACACACACACACACACACACACACACACACACACAAACATACATATCCACCCATCCACAACCCAACCCTCTCTCTTTCTATATTGTCCACTCACACCAAGGTGGGGTGGAGGTGGCAGTAGCCTGCGCTCAGGCTGGACGGCACGTCGGAGAAGCCGGTGTTCCCGGGGAAGACCACCCGCCGTCGGCGTGTGTCCCTCCAGGTGGAGCCCACCCCCTGGTACCTCTGGGGGCTCCACCAGTAGCCTCCCTTCCCCTGGTGGGGGGTGGAGAAGCTGGGCAGCTCCAGGCTCCGGTAACGCCTCACATACAGGGGCTCGTACAGGCTCAGGCGAGGCTTCCTTCAGAGGGAGGGGTGGAGAGGAGGAAGAGAGGGAGGGAGGCAACGACAGAAAATCAATGCATACAGAGAATTACTCAGTGTACTCATTTCCGAGCTGTGCGGTCCCATTTAATCGCAGACATAAAGGCAAGGACACGTATATTGAAAGGCATGGTCTTCATATATTTCAGAATTGTTCTGTTTTTATGAGATAAAAGGATGTGTATGCCTTTGTGTTTGAACATTAGTGTAACTGCAGGAAGCAGCAAGGCTTCACACTATGAGTCATGCCAACAAAAGACAGTCAAAAACCCCTCCCCACCACCCTCTCTCTCTCTCTCTCTCTCTCTCTCTCTCCTTCCTCTCTTCTTCACTATGTCTCTCTCTCTCTCTCTGGTAGTAAAATCTCTCGGCACAGTGCCAACCCAACCTAGTGATAAGTGATTTACCCTGGCACCGCACATCTCTCATTAAGTCCACTGGTCCTGTAACGAGCAAGCATGTATACTGAGAGATAGAGAGAGAGAGATGGAGACAGAAAAGCAGAGAGAGAGAGAGAGATTTCTAGAGTTGTAGACGGGGAGAGCATCCTGTTTGTGTGTTCATGCATTTACGACACTGTGTGTGTGTGTGTGTGAGAGAGAGTGACCACATACATGCCTATACCAAAACACGTATGTTAGTGATGTGAGTCCAGCTATAGGACTATCTGGTTACAGGGGCCTTTAATGGACGCAGTGATGTGAGACTCACTGGCCACAGTCACAGACAGTGGGTAACTTTAGAGGGACGCGCCTGGGGATACGATGGCACAGTAGTGGGCCCCCAACCCCCCCCCCCCCCCCCCCCCATCTCCACCCCCACCCCTCCTTCCGAGGCACACTTGGCCACACTAACTCTCTCCGCACCTCCTCCCTCCATCTCCTCCTTCCTCACCCCTCCCTCCTCCCCCGTTCTCTCTCCTCTGCTCCCAACGAGAGAGACTCGAGTCGTCCAGATCCACCCCGAGGCAAAGGGCCAGTAATGGACAGTATGGAATATGCATGCGCCGGCACCATGAGAAAGTCAAGTGGGTTGTTGATGTGGACTCTGAGCCCCACGAGGCACCGAATACATTGCATAAAATCATTATTGGAAAGCACAGTCAACACACATGCACACAGACACACATCGGTACGTCTCCAGTTGCTTCTGAGAGTGCCTCTGTGTGTGTTTGAGCGTGTTGTGTGCGAGTGTGTGTGTGTGTGTGCATGTGTGACTGACCATGCACATGCGTACCCAAGTATGATGGCGATGTGGGTCCAGCTATCTGATTTCAGCGGGCCTTTAATGAACTCAGTGGTGTGTGTGTGTGTATGTGTGTGTGTGAGAGAGAGAGAGAGGAGAGAGAGAGAGAGACAGAGAGAGAGAGAGAGAGAGAGACTGAACATGAACCGATCCCACCAGGAGCAGCTGTAATCAAACAGCAATCAAATCCACACTGAACAGCATCCTCCTTCTTTTCTCTCTTTCTCTCCCTCGCTACCTCCATCCCTCCATCCTTCCATCTCACCCGGAGTTAAATGACAGACATTTTCATAGCCGACGTGATGAGGGATTTTTTTCATTTCAGACTGAGACGGGGGAAAAAAAACATACTTATTGACAAGGTCGTCTTTGATGTACAGATGGAAAAAGAAACATTGGGCTGGTATTTTTTCTTCTGTTTTGCCTGAATTGTTTTATGTAATAGCATTTGGTTTGTGGCTATCATTAGATCTCAGGCTGGGGTTTATTCAAAGTGTTTTCTTTCTCAGACGGAGAATGAAATGATCACACACACATATAACTAGTAGACGGGAATCTAAAGTTGAGTTGAAGCAGAGGGTAGGGGATGAACCTATTTCCTCCCCGCATACCATAAAAAAATCATCCTACAAAACAAGTCATTACTCATCAGCATTCCTTATTTTCAAACATGGCTACCATAAAAGAATAGTGGCAAACCTGAAATATTCTACAAATGTCTTAAGGCAGTATAGCATAACCACAGACTGCAAAGTCAGTGTGATTCTGTGCAATAAGAAAGGAGACAAACAAGTTGACAGGCGCTGCCACACCAACACCTATTGAACAAACATCCGAGTCATTTCACCACTCACCACATGATGGTCAGTAAAAACCTACGGTCTTGTGAAAAACAACCCATGTCCTCAATTATAGTCACAATGACTTGGTGTAAAACAATGCAAAGCATGAGGCAGAAATCTGCTGAAAATTGTAAACAAGGTCTTATGAGGAAGCACAATTATATGAGTCCTGGCCTACCTCAAGATGTAATTAGCCACATATTCAGCCGTTTCTGGATACATGGTTGTCCCCCTTTTCGCCCTCGACTCTTTAGTGAGGCCAGCGCGGACTGCTTCTTAAGTATGTGTGTTGGATTGTGTGTGTGTGTGTGTGTGTGCTTGCTTGCATGCATTTACATTTGTGCCCATTTGTGACTTGTGTGTGTGAGTGTGTACTTGGAATGCTTAGCCATACCAAGGGGATGGTGTGTGTGCGCCTGTTTTAGAAACCAGGAGTCCCACAGGTGAAATAAGCTTGAGTACATATCTACTAAAATAGAGTATGTTTCAGAGAGAAGGCTGCACTGAGGCCATATAAGGACTAGTAACATGGATCTTCAGGCTGGTTTGCCCTCAGATCTGAGAACTGATGATGGTCTACCATCATCAGACCAAAACATTTTCTGCTTGTGCAGTTTTGTCACTTTTGCTTCTTATGTAAATAAAAGCTAGTCCTTCTTTTGCAGCAATTGGCCTCTTTCAGATTTCTTACTTTTTTCAGTGTGCGAGTTCTTGTTGGTTTCTTATTGCCCTCAGATCCCAAATGTGAACTGAATCAACCTTTTCTTGAGCTAATGATGTCTGAATAATTGTCTCCTAACATGGCATTGTGACTCGACCTAATACACATCGGAAATGACTAGGGTTTGGAGCTTTAATACACTGTAAGCCCACTCAATGGGATTACATTCTAAAAATGATCAAACGTGATTGCTGTGACATGCAGTCGATGCGACTCGTTTTGTTTGCTTCCATCCGGTTGTATGTAAGTGTGCACCCAAGTCCACATTTATAATTGAAACAAATTACACAGCATGGACTCAATAAGGCTGCACTGTGCGGTTGGCAGTATAGCATGTCAGAAGAGAATGGAGTGTGTCTTTTGAAGGGAGCAGCTCTGCTGGAGGAGAAAACATAAGCTTGTCATACAGTGCTTTTTTGCCTCATTAAATCTGCAGACGTGCCCTACTTTCCTTTTCCCCTTCCATTGGACTCCCGTGCTAGTGAGCAGATTTGGTGGAGGATGAGTGGGGGTGTTTCATTAAATATCCATACACCCCGAGCCGTTCTCCACTGTTACTCGACATAATGTGTAAGAGAGACAGACAGAAGGGCGGGAGGGGTGCCCACACATGCATGGGCTCTTCTGGGTATCTCTTCTCTTAGATTACTTCCCCATCCTGTTGTGGTTCAGGCAGCCAGCCTTCTCCCCTCTATCTCCACATACACACTGATAAGCTTGTCCTTCTACCTCCCCCATCCCCCCTTTTTCCCCCCTGAAATCTTCCCTAGTGTGACATTGAGCAGCCCAGGATTCCTTCTCTGCCACACCCACCCCTCCCTCCCTCCTCCCTTCTCTCCCTTTCCCTTTCCTCTCCCATCCCTCTCCCTTTCCCCTCCTTTTTTTTTCTTCCTCCATCGCAGTCTGAAAGCTGTCAAAACACTGCACTGCCTTCTCAATATCAAAGCCTGCTGCAAAACACAGACCCATGTACTACTCTCAGACTGAATTCCAGTGCGATGCATATTCTATTTTCAGGCTCAAAACATGCCGCTATATTTTGACTCCTCTGACTAGTGTTGAAATGAAATATTCAAAATGCAACCACCAAACAAATCTGCCGTTCTCCTATATTCGTGTCATATTCCTTAGGGCTTGCATATGGCCCTGTGATATCGGCTATAGTGAGAGTCTATGAGAGTCTCTTTGAGAGTGGGAATGGAGAGTTGCGTCAAATCCTCTGAGATGTGTCTGAGGCCATTCAGACAGACAGAAGAAACCTGACAGCTGGTTGGGGCAGATAAAGCCTGATGGAAACCTCACAGATCCCCCCTGTCTCTCTCTCCTCTTTCCCACAGGTACCGAACAGCTAAAACAACCCTTGTCTACTGGAACTAACCCACGGGACTTCGAAATCCCTTTGAGGTGAGACAGAGGAGCAGTGCTGTTGAGGGTCAATTTGGATGTGTAATTCGAACATGGAGGCATGACCTCGATGAAGAAAACCACCGACATGCTCAGAGAGTCTATGTGTAATACCAAGAACAAGGAGTGCTCGCACACACCACACCCCACATGCACTCTATCCCCCTTTTTACCTCCGCCAACGGAGTTGGACGGGGGTTATGTTTTCGCTCCGTTCCATCTATCTGTTTGTCTGTTAGCAGGATAACTCCAAAAGCTATTAACAGATTTGCATGAAATCTTGTGGAAAGTTTGATCATGGGGCAAGGAAGAAATGATTAACTTTTCACACAGCTTGGCCAAAGGGGGGCGTGTTTCAGTGGGCACAGCTTCTCATAAAAATCCATATAACTTCCAAACGGATTCCCATAACACCATCAAACTTTGTGGCCTATCAGCAGACAGAAGAAGGGGCAAACACTCCATTATTGGCCCAATCAAACATCAACAACAATCAACAAACAACAGTTTAGACATAACCACCCTGCCAATTTTTCCAAAACATGGTCCAGTGGTACAAGGGCAGCATTAATGGAAACTGAACAGATATACCCCATCTCATTTCAGGTCCAGTCATGAAAATGTGAACTGATGTGAAACAAGTTGGTAATGGGGCACGGAAGAAATTATTAACTTTTGTTGAAAATCCGACATGTGGACCTGGCATATCTTGACAATTGCAAACTGTGGGCAGAGGTATGCGCTCTACTGAGTGCCATCTAATAGAGTGGCTAGTCCACTCAAATTTAGTATTTTTCTTTTCTTTTTTAAATTTAGACAGCAGGAAAGTAGACGGTGATACAGAGTGGGAGAGATTGGATCCGGCGGGATTCAGTCCCAGACCAGTGGGGGTTCAGATACAGTTCCAGAGTTGGGAAACGTAACCACTTGACTATCTCTGGGCGCACACTCCACTGTCAAAACACACAGGGACACCTGACAAGGGCCACAAATCCAACCTGTCACATGTGAAATATGTGCCAGCGGGGGTCCTCCAACACATCAAGACCCGCAGGGATTCTACTGGCTGCCAATATGATATTTACAGTCCTGATTTCCTGCACAGGCCGGGATTTTCAAAGAGACGCTTGTCACTGCCGGCTGCAGAGCTGCAGGCCTTTTCTCACTGAGCGCTGAGTAAAAACCAGCTCCCTGTGAAGCATCCATCACTCTGAAGACATTCAGAACATTTGAGGTGAGCGATGACTGCAGTGTATTATGATACATATTTTATGGTTGAGCTCTGGCACATAGATTGATCATGTGGGGTGAAAGCAGATTTAAGGCAGAGATACTATCACCAAACAGAAAAAAAGTTTAGATCCAGTTTGTATGGTAACTGCCAACTGCCTCAGGGTGTCCCAAAGCAAATCTAAAGGTGGAGGAACCAAGTTTTGAAATACATTACATCCCCAAGGCAACTTGGAACAGTTGGAATGGGACAGTTTAAAATTTCCTCCCACCACAGTGTGTGGGAGGAAATTGTAAACTGGCCCTCAGACTCCTGTCAATAAAGAACAAACCTGTAGGAACTATCATAGCCCAAGTACAATCAAACACTGGGTGTTTCATTTCAAGAAGGGAAGACGTCTTATATTAATGTGGCATTGTAATAACATAATAATATATTCACATACGTCATAGAATCTCCTATTCTGGTTATTCTGGGGTATGTGAAGTGTAAGCCACAGAGACCACAACTGAACCGGCCTCAGCTCCCATCTCCTCTCCCCCCCCTGCCTTGGAGCTGTCACCATCTTATTGGTATTAATAGAAGCCTGCTGCCTTTGAGCTGTCAGAGGAACTTCATTCAGCCACACAAGCCCCTCTGCAGCTACCGTTGCGTTCAGCGCCAGAAAGCTGAGTCAAAGCCTATTCGCCAGGTGGACAAGAGGGCATGTGGGCTCCTCCCACAGTGTCTGCCAACCCAGCCATCTATCACCAGGCAAACCGGTCTGCAAAGAGGGGGGGTGTGTGTGTGTGTGACTGTGACATGACTGTGTTTAAATATATGTGTGTGCGTGATTGTACCGTCTGATGGGATTTCACGCTCTGTCTTGTACAGTGGAGTCGGTGCCAGTCAGTCAGATGTGTAACAGTAATGCACAATGACTAATAGAAGCCTACTCTTAAGCCCTGTCATTCACCCGTCCCTGACTTACCACACACTGTGCTTCCCTCAACCCGCGACAATGGTGGCTCTTGTGAAATGTGGGGCGAGGTGTCTGTCACCAGCTAATGAGCAAAGTCTTGGTGTATTTACGGTTTTGCTCACAGTTAAAACTCCCCCATTAGGTGCCTTCGACAATACAGGAACCTGAAAGCAAAAAGAGGAAGTATGGTTCTTGTACATGAGTAGCGTGGCATTTCGAGTTGTGTAGTAGGTGCTGCAGAAACCCCCCTGCTTTCCCAGCATCCACTGTAACAAAGACATGGGTAAATACCTAACAGAGGCTGAAAGAAGAAAAAAGTCCCTAAAGTAATGGAGGTGTACAGACAATTTAATCTCCACTTGTTATATACAAGAGATAGAAGAGGAGCCAGAGAGAGACTGTGTGTGTGTATGTGTGTGTGTGTGTGTGTTTGGGTGGGGGGGGGGAACAGAGAGAGAGAGAGGGAGAGAGAGAGAGAGAGAGAGAGAGAGAGAAAGTGCACGCTGGCTTACCAAAATCCCCAAATCCCAAATGCCACTTTTTAAATACTTGTTTCAACAACAAAATGGCCCCTGTGCTAGAAGGACTTATGGATTTCATCACTTTCAGGTCAGCAATGTCATGGTTTTCAATTGGAACACGAGCTCAGGCGGAAGATTCTTGAGCATGGAAAAAGATGATCCTCTCTTTGTATTTGGGTCTCCAATCCGAGCTTCATATTCTAGACAGCGGATTCAGTGGATTCAGTGGATTCAGTGGATTCAGTGGATTCAGTGACTTTATAGAAGCTATATTGTCAGTACAGTACGGCTCACTAACATCTGGGCCTTTTGTTACAAACACAGGCAAGTTTACAGGGCCATTGGGATAGGCTTTTATCCACCATCGCTATGATATGACTGCCCCCGCCACACACCACACACACATACACACACACACACACACACACACACACACACACGCAAGAGTAAACATGGCCCCCTGTTGAGCACCCTGGGAGTTTTTGTGGGAAGCTCTCCAGGAGTCTGGTTGGTCAAAGTTCGTTAGCCACTGTTTCAAAGACCGATGATTCATCAATGTCATGTTGAGGGGGGAATTGAGCTTTTCTAAAGGGAAATCAAACAGATTTGAATGGCAAACAGACACACTTTGAGCTGATGAAAGGCTTTTCCAGGAACTGGCCCGCGTGCAGCAAACTTATGAGGAGGCCCGTCCATCATGGGCTGACCCACTCGTTAGAGTCTCCCTTGGTGGGATTTGGAGTTCATTCACAGAGCTGAAACACAACGGGTCAGTACTCACACACACACACAATGTATGCATATTTGCACACATACGCAAGCACACAAACACCTTTATTTCCTAAGCCGCACACACACTTGCACAGAAATGCCAGCTGCCCATCCACTCACAACTGAACAACAGGAAACTCACAAATTAACAAGTCTGTCAAAGAGGCAGAGCTACTTTTAGCAGATGTTAAATATGATCAAGCCGATGTAAAGTTAAACCTGGGATGCATGCAATGAAAGTACCTAGTGTATCATTCACTCTTCAGAATACTGAATAACACTGACATTTTCTGTGTAACTTGCCCAACACTGGTTACAAAACCCTGCTTACAAAACTACCATCCTATGTATAATCATTATTGACTGACTCATATTTCAGGTACTGAAAGTTAATACTGAATTAGGAAAGACTACATTTCCCTTCCATGCTCCACACACTTGGAATGAACTGCAATGCACTTTGAAAATTGACTAATTGTTGCTGTTGAGGCAATTCCAGGACATGATTCTAAATTTTTACAAAACTTGATTGCAAATGTTTTTAACAAAATTGTTCTTTTTGCTTTGTTCCTATTTGTTGAAAATGAGGGTCTTTCCCTCAGTGTGCTTCCGAGGTTTAAATAAAGGTTATCAATCAATCAACACCCCATACACATGTATTCACCTGCACAATATGCATACACAAGCACAGTATACATTTACACTCATGTGCATGCATGCTAACACACACATACACACACATCAGGCACTATGTACTATGTATTTGTGTAGTAAAAGCACACCACTCTGTCACACTGTCAACTCATCATAAAGAGTGGAAGTGAGAGTCAATGAGAAACAGAGACCCAAAGCACAACCACAGCACATTTTTTATTTACGAGAGGACTCACTCTCAGCTGCTTCACATCCTCTTCAACATATCAGCTGGATGGAGTGAAGGGCCACATGGTTGCATTTGTTGTAACTGGAAAGCTGCTTTGCTCTGGGTTTGTGTGTGTGTGTGTGTGTGTGTGTGTGTGTGTGTGTGTGTGTGTGTGTGTGTGTGTGTCTGTGTGTGAATAGGATGTTGCTTTAGTCATCCAGGCATCTCTCGGCCATTGGCTAAGCTCCACACACTGATGTCACCTCTTGGCAAGACTTTGTGATCTTTGGACCTGATCAGCAATTCCACCACAGCCAGCCAATCAACTTGCAGGGTTTTGACCCGGGGTGGTGATGTCATACAGCAGGGAATGCAAACAAGTGGACTTCTGGGGTGTGTGTGTGTGTGTGTGTGTGTTTGGGGTGGAGGGGAGGGGGGGGGGGGGGGGAGTTAGGGGAGTTGTGGGGCCGCACTCTTGCATTGTTTATAGAGGTTGTCTGTTTTCGGGGCAAAGCAAACAGGCTGTGACACTGTTGATTTTTCACTGGACAAGCTGTATATTTAGTGCACTCACTGGTGGTAGTGTGTGAAGTCAATGTGCCAACGTTTGTCATGCCCACTACCCACTGCAACCTTTATCCGAGGCTCCGTCTGTAACCTTTTCATGACACAATACACCTTTTAGTTGCTCAAAGCAACAAAAAAAAGACTATGTGGTTAACATAATTAACCTAACCTACCCACTAGCAATAACAATTTTAGAATTTCACCGTAGTTATGATAGCAATGGATCTACTTTATTCTCTTTTTAAGTATTGCTGAGTGTGCCACCTCCTGTCTCTAAAATGTTGCGCAAATATGACTCATCCACTCACCAGCCATGCATGTCATGGTTTTGGGTTGAGTGTGTGAAACTCCACTAATGTCAGAGAGGGCACAGATGATGGGGGTTGGAACAGAGCTATGTTCAAGATTAAAATGGTTGATATCCCGTCACTGATATCCTGAATGTGTAGGAGCAGTGCAAGCGTGGCAAAGTGTTTCTCAGGTTACACTGTTTATTTTATGGCTGATTTACATTTCCCTCCGCACTTGACACCTTCTCTGTGGCTTATGGTCAAACAGACTGGTTTTGAGGTGGGAAACCAAGTGAATGATGTCAGAAAACTGAGGAGGACAGTTTAGAGAAATACTGTATGTAAAGGAGAAGACCCATGTGACATAGCTCTTAGAGGCAAATACAAAAACCACTAGACTTAATTCCCCCAGCCTGCTGTGGGTTACTTGAGGTTGAGTTAAAACAAAATCTAGGAGATGAAAAATGCTGCCTGACAAAGCCTATGTATCTCCCCATAGTTCTCACAGGGAATAATTAGCTCTCTGACTAATCACTCTTGTTATGTATCATATAATAGAGGCTATTCATCACTGTTTTCATGCAAACCTTGATGATTCACACTTTACACACTTGACTTGTAGTCTGTAGAGCGCCTCACTTTCATGGCCATCCACATTTTTAAGGACAGATAGAGTTCCTGTAAAATACTCAATGAATACATTTCACAGTTAAATATACAAAAACTCAAGGATGTAGCATAATTTGAGTTGGTCTTAAATCCCCCACCCACACTTGCCCTTTCTCAAAATCTAACATTCAAATGACTCAGTTTACCTTTCTATAAAACTACTGTTACTTGAACTTCACAGTTTACTCATTAACTTGATAGCATGAATGAAGTGACCCTTTGTAGTGTGAACACAACTGACTTGCAGGCCCAGTAAAAGCATTTGGGGCGGAGAAAACCGAACAACTGCCTACAAACCACCAGGAGGCCTACATTTTGTGACCAGTGTCGTTCCCCCTATTAAGTGATTCCCTGAGAGAGAGAGAGAGAGAGAGAGAGAGAGAGAGAGAGAGAGAGAGAGAGAGAGAGAGAGAGAGAGAGAGAGAGAGAGAGAGAGAGAGTGAGAGGGGGAGAGAGAAAGAGGAAGGCAAGTGGAAGTGCATCTGGTCAAAAGGAAAATCCCCTTGAGTGTCAGATATCAATGGAAGTCCCTCTTTGAAGCCTTCCAGAGATAGATTTACTGATTTGTTCTGCTGTGGATCTTCAAACATATCCTCAGCATGTTTATGAAATATAACAATAGCACCAAAACACAAGGTCTTTATCTGATCCTCTGAGGCAAATCAAATTTCAAAATGTAGGTTAAATTATAAGATGTATGACGTCCCTCAAATTGATATATAATGCTTTGGCGAATAACTCTGCAAAGCCTTATTAATCTCTTTTTTCTCAAGGTTTAACATCTTGTTAGTTAGCGGCTGGCTATAAATGAGGGATTTTTAATCAGATTGTGCACAATAACGCTCGGTGACCTTGCAATTATCCCTCCACAACTAATTACACAAAGCAGTCATGTCTATATAGGCAGTGTTTAAGCCTGATTTAATGGGCATGTAAAGCGCTACAAGGTTAGTGAATGGCTTCTCAGTGGCTTCTCCCAGTGTAGCATTCAATAGCTCCACACATGCCCATAGAGAATAGGCCTGGGCAAATCAAGGGGAAAATGCATGCCAGAGTAGGCAGCACCTGGCAACCTAAATATTAAAAAGGCCATTAAGGTTTTATTTGGCCTTATAAAGACAGCAACTTCCTGTTTTTCCACCCTTGCCAAACTAAAGGAAATCTATGCTGAGGACTGCTCTTTTTTTTTCTCTCTCTCTCTGTGCATTAAATGTCCTGAATCATTAGGATGAGCAGAGTGGCAATAAAGTCATCTGCTTTTACAGCCTGTCTTTAAAAGCAGTGGAGATTGGGCTCTTTTTGTCACTTTTATGGACTCCTTTACCTCATAGACCAGTCAGTTCAGATGGGGTGAAAGCACAGAGACTGGTCCACTTTGACTCCCTGACCAGCAACCATTGATGGCTCATTGACAACAGACAGTTGTAGGGTCACTGACACCAAACAAGTCCAGGGAGCAAGACCAGTTATGGCCAGGCTGACCCCATCTGCCAGTGAAGTCCAAGTTCTCTACCAGATAACTTAGATGTATATTGAATGTATGTAGAGTGATATGTATAGTCTGTCTACTGAATATGTGCTTCTGTTGCTCCTATACCAATGTCACCATGAAAGATTCCTGGATATGTATTGTACTTGGTGAATAAAGTGGTTCTGGTTCTGACATTGGTTCCTTGTTCAGGTTCACTCTGTTCTCAAGACCCACTTCATCATAAGCCCTTTTCACACATGCAGCTCCACCCAAAAATGCTCCGGAACTTTTCTGTGTCCGGGTCATGTGTGAACCAGAGTCGATATTCTGGAAAAGTTGATCTGGCAGTTTACCCCCTCAAGACCTTGTGAAATTCCCAGGAATCTTCCTTTGTGACACTAGTGTGAACAAATGCCGTAAGATTCCCAGGTCAAGCACGGCAAAGGTTACGCTAGTCTCACACAGAGCGAGGAGACCAATTTACAAGAGACTTTTAATTTTACCACCAAGCATTTGTTTGGAGTGGGACAATTGACAGTTTGAAAACCGGCAAAGTGATTTTTTTTCTTTTCAAAAATGTCTGGAAGTTGGATGGACTCAAAGGATGAGACAGAGGAGCTACTAGCCATCCAAGGGAAGGATGAGATTATTAAATTAATAATAGTAGGAGAAACGTGGCACCTGACATTTTTCTAAAACAGTAACAAGTGGAGCCTTCCGTCACGTACCTTAAATGCAACATCCAGGGACCGTCATGTCAAGTGTGAACAAATTCTACAGGGGAATTTTACAAACAGTCGCTAATAATGAACAGGGGGAACCACAAGTTAACACAGGTCCTATGCATGAAAGGGGCTGTAGAAAGAGTGGTTGTAGGAAAGAGGTACAGATCTTAAATAAAGAACAGTCAAATCAAAGAGGGCCATCGCCTCTGTCCCGCAGCTGGGGTGGACCAGGTTCACGGCCTGAGATTAAGCTCCTGCTATTCAGTCTTTTCTGTTGAGGGACTAGGAAACTCCAGGGACTCAAGACCTGCCATGGCTGCTGTTACTCTGCTTCCCCGAGGACAAACCCTGTGTGGAGGGGTGGAGGGAGGGAGGAGGGAGAGTGGAGGTGGAGTGGTGACGGTGGGCCCTCAACCTAATCACAACTTTAACAGCAGGTTTTCCACCCGTCAGCTTCCTCCTTGCTTCCCCCCCCTCCTTTTCATTCTCTCCCCCTCTCTTTCTTTCTGTGTACATGGACAATTGCTCAGAGAGGTGCCAGCATGCAAAGCAATACAAAGGAGAAAAAACGAAGGTTTCTGTAAGGTCTAATCCTGAGGAGCTGGAAAAGAGGGTCGGCTGAGGTTCCTCTCTCTCTCTCTCTCTTTGTGCCTGTCCGACAGCCCTGTTTCTTGATGAAAATGTCCCGCTGGATGAGGGCATTAGACGGCCGCTCTAATCCCGTGTAATTTCCCACAATCCCCTTTGCTTGCGTCCTGCCAAGGAGGCCTTGGGACGCCCCGCTGAGCCCCTAGCTGTGCTGGCTTTGGCGTTCCCACACCCCTGCTCACACAGTATTTCCTCTACCGGAGGAGAGGAAACAAGACACTCCGTCTCTCCTTCCCTCCTCCCTTTCATCTTCCCTTTCATCAAAGCCTAAGCAGCAGCAATGGCAGTGGCAGCAGCAGAGGCTAGTAGCCTACTGATGAATGTGTTCAGATTGTGACCTTAGGCTGGCCGTCATAACCAAGCTGTGGTAAAGGCCACAGAAGAGAGACAGGTTTTAGTCATTAGTGGAATTAAACCCTTGGTCCACTACTGGTTGACCCAAATCACTTCTGTGTGTGGCCTTGTTGTATTGTTGTACTGAACCGCTAGCGGTGTGTTTATGCGCGAGGGTGTGTACATTCGCCACCGTCATAATCCTGCGGAATCTCCTTCTTACGTAAAATGCTTTATGATCATCTTTTTATCGCTAGGCGCATCAGGAGGTCAGTTGGGGAAAGTGCTGAGTGACACACTGTCTGCCCTCATGTCCAAATGTCTATTTTGAAAGCGTCCCGGTGCATAAGCCAAATCAAGTGATAAATCTATTATACATGCTATGCTGTTCTCAATAGTCATGTAAGCCGGTGCTGAAAGGGGTTTTGGATAAAACACACGATTGCGTAAACAGCACATTTGCTGCTCATCAATGACCCATTCAGCGCACATTGCAGGGCGTGTTATCCATGTGAAGACAAATCTACTGAAGCCATTTTATAGTAAGAAGCTATGATAGTTTGAAGTCAGCAGTTGAAATTATAGTCTCTCTGTTTGCAGCTAAGTTGTTTGTCAAAACTCTTCCTTCGGAGTGGAATAGCCTGCAGAGAGACTTGAATCTTTGGAAACTACTTCCTCTTCCTGTGTTCAAAACTTTATTTAGCTCGATGGAAGATGAGTCAATTGCAAGTTGTTACTTTGAAAAAATTCTCAGACTTGCAGATGGTAATTACATGTTGCTTAGTTGGTCTATACTACATGAAAAATTAATCATTACCATGGATGAAAATACGGTTGGGTTTTTTAAGTTTGAATCGGCATTGTTAATATGTACCAAAAACCTGTTACAGTGTGATGATGCAACAATTACCATGTGCCACTTCATCACATAGTAATACAATGTAAAATATAACTCAAAAATCAATTCAAAGGATGACTCTTTATACTTACAGCTAGTGTAAGAGCACACACAAAGCGGCTGAGTGTTTGTTTACTATGCCACATTAGGAGCTGTGAGCCACATGTGTGACTCTCAGAAGCCCACACTGTGGATGTGTGAATGTGCGCTTGTGCCTATGTGCAAGTTTGTATATCACAAATGTGTGTACGTGTCAGGGTCACACTTTATAGTCCAGTGTTGATACTCAGCTTCCTAAAGTGACTATAATGTGTCTCTACAGAGTTTCAGGTGACACTCATAATAGTGTGAGGGCTAGGGTCAGGCTGAGGTCAGGGTTAGGGTTACATAGTCTGTGGAGATGCACCAAATAGGCAAGTGACAGTTCATTGAACATCTACTTTCTGTTACCTGATAGTTGAGTATGAAAGTGTTAACTGTGTTTACTTTAAACTTGCATAATTTTACTTTAATTTCTGTTTTTGTCAGTGCCTATTCCCAAACTGCATTCCCAAACTTTGTGGGTCTTAAATTCCTTCTGCATGTCCCTGTATGTGTGCATGCATGTGTTCACTTGTGCTTTGATCTCTGGTCTGTCCTCAGTTTGTTACCCCAGTAGACTCTGAAAGTCAGGCCTGCGTGTGGCATGCAGTGACACCTCAGCTGCCTCTTAGCACCTCTGCTCCTGTTAACACAGCAATGGCTGCTCACTGTCACACAGACTGTAAGGAAGGACGTTACACATCAGCACCCCACCCAGCTAGTGATGCGTATATGTACACACACACACACACACACACACACACACACACACACACACACACACACACACACACACACACACACACAGGCTGGAGCCATGCCAAGCCACCTTTACTGCTAGCCCACAGCTGTTATTCAAAACTGACTGAAAACAATGTATACATGGCCAAGTGCAAACAGAGAAGAGCACTGGCTCCTAGTTATTGCTATGCCACATCCTTAGCTCTTTTCATTTTCTAATTAGTCCCTCGATTACAGTAAGTAATTGGATGAATGTAGATTAGTAATAACACAGAGAAAACATGGAGGGAATTTGAGGTGAGGCAGTTTTAGGAAGCTCAGCCTCATAAACGTCTAACCTCTGTTCAATCTCACTGTTGGACTGAGTGCAAATAAACCAAAGGAAATAGTTGAAACGACATCGCTGGCATGTGTTGACATACCAATGTCCGGCCCTCTGCTTCCCATGGATATGAGGTTTTAATGACAACAATAACTTCACAAACAAAAATAAACAACAGGGTGCTATTGCCAATGCAGAGGTCTGGTTATTGCCAGCAGTCTTTATGGTATTAATTTTCTTTTCCTACACTTGAGTATGATTACAATCAGCAGGACATCACTGACAACCTTATACAGTATATCACAGACTACAAGAGCAATGCTCCATCTACTCAAGACTATGTGTAATTTCTGTATACAGTCCCATGCTGATAACTATCTCCAGATCAATAGGAGGCAAGTGTGCCGCTCTGGACTGACTCAACACACACCAATCACCACAGGCAGTCTAAATGGACGACACAAGAGGAAATCCACTACAATGAGCTGGCTCAAGTAAAGAAAGTTTACTCTGGAGCAAGTTCGCTGTCATCACTTCCCTCTTGTCTTGAGATACTGTTTCTTTCTTTAGAAATGGAGGAAAGTCCTGAGCTCAGCAAAACTAAATGTGGTACTCTCATTTCCTCCTAGATTGGCTGCACTAGTGGAATGGGATTGGGGGGTAGCGAGTGTTTGGTTTGGTGGTTCGAAAATATGTATTGTAATAGTCCCCAGAGGGCAAAACATCGTCTTATGTATGCAGTAAAAAAAAAAGTTGAACAACCACTGAGTGAACACATTGGATTTGCAGCAGATGTACAATTAATCAGCATTTCAGTGTTTTCACCGAGCCGAAAAAGAAGCTCTTGAACGTATTATCACATGAAATCGTTCTCTGGCTCTGCATTTACACTTAACACACACGACACACTCAATAAAGCCTCTCGCGGTATGCGCGGCTGCTAATGGGGCTGCTCCAGCGGCATTGTGGGAAGTCGTCCTCGCGAGATGGGCGAGATAGCTGGGAGTGTTGTTGGAGCCAGATGTAATCATATGGCCATCATGTCTGCAGCGTGACCGTAAATCATTGGAAACAGCTGAGCGGTGTGAAGGCGATGGGCTTGACATGTGGATCTTGTTGTGTGCAGCGGTGCAGTGTGGGCAACCGGGCAACCAGGGGCATTCGGAGCGGGAGGAGGGGGGGGCATGGGAAGTTTCTCACAGTGGGTGGTGGAAGGGGATGGTAGCGATGGTGGTCCGTAACTTCCCTTTGGTGCAGAGTTATCCCGTTATGCACTGTTGTGGAATGCAAGATGGTGGCGGGCGGGACGGAGGCCACCATGGGACTGTCTCTGTGGTCTGCCACAGTGGGAACCAGAGGAGAAACACTGGGAAACATGAGCTGGCTGGATCAACACTTCTTCTGGGGAGGCTGCTCTCTCTCTCCGGCTTCTGAACCACAACCACAACAACAGCAACACTTTGAACACTGGCAAGATTTGGACACATCCATCCATCGCGAAAACATATTTCATCACACACCAGCTCGGACGATTCATGTGGGGGTAAATTGATTGAAAAACCATATTTGAAAGATCAGTCAACCTGTGACACCTCCTGACCCACAAAACAGCAAATCCTGCCATCCTCCCATCAGTCCATCTTTTATCTTCTCCATCCTCTAATTTCAATCAATCATCCTGCCACATCTTTCCCCCTCTCATCCCTTCATCCTGTCCCTCTAAACCCCCCAATCAAGTTTCTCCCTCCCAGACCCTTTGGAGAACAATAGAATTAGATCGGTGGCTCTCGTCTCTAAGCTGTGAGATGCTATTGGTCATCTGTGGGATGTACGCTATGTGGCTAACCCTCTCTATCTCCTCTCTGATCCTCTCCCTGCTCTGTCAGTCAAGCCCTCAGAGGTCAGGGGGTTCAGATAGCGCTCAGCAGCATCATCCATTACCTCACTGGCTGCTGGGCTTAGAGCAGGATCAATGGCAGCGTTTCCATGGCATGTACTGTGGACTGCACACACACACACACACACACACACACACACACACACACACACATAGATGCACATGCACATAAAAAAAACCACACCTCGCACCACCAAAATGCAACCTCCCTACCTCCCGACATACACACACGCATCAAAACATTCGCACATACAGTACATACAAATGAACTACCAAGATACATCTGACCTCCTTTCAGAGGAGAGCCGATGCGATACCTCTTGAAGCTCCGCTTTGTCCTGGCCCACTGTAGATATCGACTGCGCTCTGTCTGTGTGTAATGGAATGAATAGGTCTGTCGGCGCTCCAATGAATAGTGCTGTCTCCGCGAGGGAGACTGAGGGAGTCCACTGTGATGAATGAAAGGCCTCGCCGCCAGCCTGAGAGGATTCCTCCTGTTTATTACTAGTCACACCACAGTATCACTGTGTTTCCATCGCTTGCGTTGAAGGGAAATACCATTCAGTTTAAGAATTTGCAGATGTTATTTCTATGGCCTTGGGCGGCACAATCAGCATTTGTGAGCATTTGTAAACATGCATAAGACTAGAAACTAGACAATCTAAGACTGTGATGGTATACTAATGTACAGCCTCGAGTTGCTCCATTGATAGTGAATAGGAGAATTGGCAGATTCAGAAAGCAATGTTTGTCTGAGCTTTTTTCATCTAAGTATAGTTTCTGTTTTAGTTTGGAACTTGAAAATCTATTGCCATTCCTTCAAAGTGATCCTGTGACTGTACAGTCACAGTCATGTTTTCATCTTTTCCAATTCATGGTCTGTGGAAGAGGCGGCAGCAGAACATGTTCACTAACACAGGCCAAACTGTCTCTGGGCAAAGGAATAACATATTGCAAGGCTGGAATTTTGAGGTATTCGCTTTTAAGAAGTGGAGTAAAGGACTGAGATTATGGACAATAGATTCTGATAAGGCTACATCAAGTGGGAAAAATGCATGGACCGACATTAATTCATCTATGTTCAAAGGCATTATCATAGAGTGTTCCTATAAATATTAGTCTGAATTAAAGAGAAAATACAGTATGGGATATTCATATTGAAAACATACATATGATTCAGTAGAGAATATAGTAAGTAAAAGTGTTATAATTTTGACAACCAAGGACTTACATAGCTTATATTCACTGTGCGGACATCCTTCCTTGTCTCTCTTACTGTAAGCTGCTGTTTTTGTCCTGCACCTGGACCCAAGTTGGGTTGGATGTGCACACCACTCTACTTTTTCTACTTCAAAATTTCACTTGCTCAGAATGCAAACCCCTTGTTTCGAGAATTTCATTTAATCAAGTGCTATTTTCTTGATACTAGTCGGGCGAGCCGCAGTATTCTGCCTTATTTCAAGATACAGAAAGACTTAATATGAGACTAAATAACTTGTTAACCTGGACTTTTTTTTGCACTGCTGGTATTGATCTGGGGAAGGAAGAAGAGGAACAGAGCAGCACCCTGGTCGATGAAACAGCCTTTTCTGAGCTAATTGTCAGAACAATTTCATGGTTGTTGAAAGTGCTGAAAACTCCATGAATCAGTGAATCTGTACGACTTTGCAGGCCAATGCTTGCACATAAGTCTGAACTGCATACATATTAGAGTGAAAACATACACACATACTTGGTAACATAAAAGATACAGCAGTTTTATATGACGTGGCCCAAATGAAAAAAGGAATTTATCAAGATTGATTTGGGAGTTTCCCATTGGATGCCTCCAAGAGGTCTGCATGGAAACATATGATAGGCAAATTTTTATTGGCCTCATTACTATTTATTTATTACATCCTCTTAAATCTCAGTCATTTATCGCAGCGCAAGTCGCCCCCCTACCAGAGCAAAATCTTTGGCCGTCCTCCATTTCAGGGCCTAATCTTAATTGGAAACTGCTGTAGGGGAGAATTGGGGTATGAGAGAAAGAGAGGGAGAGAGGGGGAGACAGAAAAAGAAAACAGACAGACAGGCAGACAAACAGAGAGACAGAAACAGCAACATAATACATCAAATTCAGAGAATCCCTAGTTAACACCAGACTAGCGATGGCAGTACCAAATCACACACACTCTCAAATTATCTCTGTTGTCTATCAGTACTCTTTCCCTTCTCAGCACAACATGCAGCCGCCTCCTGGACTGCATAACATGCTTGCATGTTTTGGGTGGAGGACTGACGGTGTATCTGTGTGTGAGTGTATGGAATGACAAGGTCAAAGGCCATCCAGTCACCAAAGGTCAGAGAGGAAGTCCGGTTGACGATATGATGGGGGCTGGCGCTCGGGCGAAACACGATTAGGTGTTGAATGCACGGGACAGACAGCAACGCAAACAGAGATTAGAGAGGGGTTAGAGAGACCCCCAGCCTGTCAGCGCCCGGCCCGGCCCCGGCCCCGGCCTTAGCCTCAGCCTCTGCCCCGCCAAGGGGAAGGGATGGGGCCACAGATACCATGACTGGGACAGAGGCTGGGGGTGTCAGCATTTGGTTCACGTCTATTTCAGGCTGATATCAAATATTGGTCAATGTTGTCAATGTTGTCCCCCGACGATATGGTGGAGGTCAGGATACGATTTGACTCAACAGCTCCAGCAGTGGCAGTCTGTAACCCCTGGAATGGAACCTGAATTTCATTAGTCTGGCTTTCACTGGAGAGTCTTAGTGTCCCATGATGGTCTAAATGCTGTTTCAGAGGCTTCTTGACAGAGAAGCTTTCGTATACTTTTATTCTTCAAAGACAATAGTGCTTCTTTTGATTCAAAGGAAAATGCAGTTTAAGATAAAACAAAGAGGCTTCAAGTGATTTTCAGGGCCGACTTCAGACACATACAAATGAGTGTTTTACGAGTGTGTGGCAGTATCAGCATGATCAGCCCAATAACTCTGGCTTGTATGTCTGTAATGATGTGTGTTTGCTAGGGAGGGGTCCCCTCTATCCTCTGTTTCACATTACAGTCAGACGTTTATGAGATCGTGCCTCAGCTATAGATATGATCATGACTGACAGTTTTTGTGGCGCAAAAATAAAAACAGCGCTCAGGAATCCATGTTTTTACATCAAACTATTATTCCAGTATATGAGCCTCAGCTCCGCTTAACAACCGTTGACATCCAATCACGCTGCCTTTAATGGAAGCGAATTTGTGAGTTAGCAAGCACAACACGACCCCGTCTTGTCCTGGCAAACGCACACCGCAGGAGCTTCACCGGGGCGGCTTTAGCTTGTTGGCGGCAGCGTGCTAGCCCCCATCTGCTTTGAATTGCACATGCTAACAGTTGAGACTGGGGCTCTGGCTAAGAGAGGCTCGGGTCTCATCTGGATCTAATAGGTGATGAGAGGAAACTGAGCCATCCTGTAAAGCGCCTGAAGGCCCCGTGCCAGAAACGGCCAGCGAGGGAAGGGAAGGAGGAACGTAGGGAGTCGGCCCAACCTCACTCTCATAACACTGACATATGCCTGATGTGTTACAGCATTGGATAATGGACAATACAGACAAGTCTTCTGTAACATCACAATCACACTTTAAGCACATTCACTGGACTCCTGCTTGTGTCTGTATCTGCAATATTACCCTCTGCTCATCTCATTAACATAGAGCTTACTGCAGGAAAAACAATATCACTGGAAAAATACACATCCCCAAATTAATTTGCTGTCTGATTATATACACACTAATAGATTCACCGCCTAACAGGCAGCTAGACTAAACACTTTCCTCCTCATAAGCTATTCAACAACAAGTCATCTGCAGCGGCATGCCAGCTAATTTGGCTCGTTAATGGTCATTGCTTTTGAAATGACCAAATAAGCATCGGGATAGAGGGATAGTGGCCGCTGTGCAGCCTCATCAGTGGGGTATACTATACATCAATCTAAAAGTTCATCTCCATTAGTCAGCATTACCCTGCTGTCGCGGCTGAGTCCATAGAGTAATGGCCCATAGACACAGCCCATTCGCAGTCATTACCAAAGGCAGCTCACCCAGGACCATGGAGCAATACCTCACTCTGTAGCTGGCAGCGTGCCACAGGGACAGATAGGCATGAGGCAGATACGTAGCTGATCTCCCCTATCTGAGCCTGCCGAGCTGCCTGTCACGACATGTCAGAGGAACCATCTTTCTGACATTCATTTACACTTTGTGGAATGGCAGAATGTATGATTATATGATGTAAATTTTCATATTGATTTTAAGTTTACAAAGTGCTTTAGCAATAAAATAATTGCAAACATCATACTCATAAAGACAAAGACAAGCTGAAAAGATATGAATAGAAGGTAAAATAATGTAAAAATAACAATATAAGAAAAGGCCTCAAACTCCAACTAGAAATGCAACTGACTCTCCTTCAATATCCCTTTGTCTGTCTGTCTCTCCTTACTTTACACACACACACACACACACACACACACACACGGAAGTGTGGATGGATGGGCAGCACAAGAGGTCACAGAAAGAGGAGCCTGTGTGTGCATGTGTAGCCCATATTGAGGCTCCACTCTATCAGCTTTGTCACTGGCCTGACCCAGCGAGGCCATGCAGGGAGGAGGGGGGTGGGGCGGGGGGCAGTGCTGCTGCTGCTGGGACAGAGGAGGAAAACATGCCTGGCAGGTCAAAGGTCAAACACTCCACTTCCTGCCGGTCGGAATGACGGGATTGGACGAGGACGAAGGGGAAGGGGAGTCGGGGGGGTGAAGGGGAGGGACGTTGGTTAGATATTTGGTGCAGCTGTGACCATGCCCTCTCCTTCCCCTTCTCCATCCATCTCCTCACCCCCTTCCATCCTGCCCCCTCCCTCTCTATTCTCCCCGGTGGAAAATTAGCTGTGAGGCTGAAGGGTTTTTGGATATTGCGGGTATCCTCTTTCTGTTTTAAGTGATGTTTGAGTCAGGCCGGGTCGGCGCTCCTTCTCCCGGCCCCGGTGGGTGCAAGCGGCGGCGTCGATCACTCGGCGGGCAGCGACCGCCTCGGCTTGGCCGCTGCGGCTGTGGGTTCCCCCCTGCCTCACCTCCCGGGGCCTGGGTTTTGTGGGTCCTCCTCCCCGGCTGCTGTTTCTCAGGGCCTCCCAGTGCCATCCAATCCCCCAGTGAGCTGCTGCGGATGGAGGTGATTTACTGGTGGCCCCTCTGTTTGTTTTCCCTTCCCCTGCTGTTGGTTCTGCTAAGCACCCTGCTTAGCTACTTAGCTGCCGAGGGGTGCCTTTGTGTGTGTGTGTGTGTGTGTGTGTGTGCGTGTGTGTGGATGTGTATATACATTGCTGATCTCCTGCCCATGTGCAAACCCATGGTGATGTGTATCAGTTGGGCTGGATCAGGCTGTTCATGTGACTTATTTGCAATAAAGTTAGGCATTGGCATTTCCAAAATGGTCAAAGTGGGAGGTATCAGGGTTTTATTGGACTAGTCTGTCCTGTTAGGAGATCCATGGAGTGTGACAAACTAGATTTAGCTGACAAAGCTGGCTCGGATGCTCCAACAGTAGACAGTTTATCTGCCATGGTGTGCCAGTGGTCTATTAGAACCGCTAACGTCATCATTTGACACGCGCTAAACCTAAAAATGCCTCCTGAGCAGGTGGCGAGGGCTTGACCCCCCCATCAGGGTGCACACACACATATTTGGAAATGATAGAACGTACACATACACAACCGCAAACGCACACCGACACACACGCATTCGGGAGCTCTCTCTCTTATACACACACATACTCAGAGATAAACAAACCCACCGCAGCCGTCACCCAGTGTTCATCTAATTGGCCACGTATAGCCGGGGGAGGGGTTGTGAGGTCACCCCGCTCTCTCTGGGCGCCCATTACTCGCTCAGTTAAGCCGGGCGCCGCGTGGCGTGGCCTGGGAGGGCTGCGGATCCACTTGTCACTGAGACAGCCTAATTAGAAGCAGCCGTCCGCCGCTGACCCCCTGACACCACCTGAGAGGCAGAGCTCAGACCCACCTGTTCCCTGTGGAGCCTTGTGGAGAATCAAGAGCTTAACCAGGCTCTGCTGTCCCTCAGAGTCTGTCTGATTGATATTCAGCATAGTCAGACTGTGGTGGATGGAATGCTAGTGATGCAGTGTTGTTGTGTTTTTTTTATATATATATATCCTAAATGTTGGTGCAAAAAAGTTATGCTGTGGTGTGGAGTTGAGAGCAGAAGAATTTACTGTGATTGCTAAACAAATAATACTCTAGTCTATTGTGTTGTATTGTATTGTAATGTATTGTATTCTATATTATAAGAATGAAAAAAATACAGAACAGAGAATAGAACAAATAATAAGAACTAGTGCTATCATTGTGCAGCCCAGTACCTGCAGTGACACACAGTGTTTTGAACATGAAGCTCTTCAGCCAGACCCACCAGCGAGGCACCAGGCTGCGCAGCATTTTGCATCAGAGCATTGTTTCATAAAAGCCCGAACCAAGGCCGGCTTTGATTCCCAGACGGCAGACACTATACGGGGACACGGACGGTCAAACTAGCTACCGCCGTAGAGCCGCGCTCAGAGGACTGCCAATTACTGATGCATGAGTCACTTCTAAAGGAGCACTTTGAAATAAAGCCAAACATGAAAAACTCCCCCCCCCCCGCTCAGTGGAGCGCACACGATATGGAGGCACTGATGCATGTGGGGGTAAACTCTGTCTGTGTTTTTGGGTTGGCTGGATGAGACACAGGCAAAGTAGGGGTAGCTTTGTACAAAAAAAAAACCTCTGCAACGTGCGCACACACGCCGCCAGTCAAACATACATTCCGATGCTGATAGGAGCGCAAACATGCAAACACTTAAACCCGCTGATGCATATGAAGCATTCTTGTGTGAAGCTAATGTACAGAGAGACTAAACAGTCTATCTCTTGTTTTTTTCTCTTTCTCTCTCCCCCTCTCTCTCCTTCAGCATCTCACTTCCCGACTTCTTGGGGACATTCAAGCTTTCACCTCCTCCGTAACCCCTTGTTTTTGCATCATCACCCGCCTCTTCAAAAGTCAGGAGGACAGAGAATACATAAAAGATGGAGAGGGTACAACAGAGTTAGATGGAGAGGTCATGTGCGCCATACAGGAAACGGCAGTTGAGGACAGAGCGAGGTGAAGACGGGAGCAGCTGAAGAGAAAGCGAACTTAATTGCGCTGTCGTCCTGCTCTCCTCTTCTCTCCTCTCCTCCGCTGTCCCTCCCTATCGAGGTTAGGGGGGAGACGAGGCCAGGAGAGGCAGGGGACACTCTGTCTGCCCCCTCTTTTCTCTCTCTCTCTCTCTCTCTCTCTCTCTCTCTCTCTCTCCCTCTTTCTCTCTCTCTTCTCCCTTTTGCATCAATGTCTGCTTCACAGACCCTGCTCTGCTTGATGTGATGTGACATTTATTAAAGTCCAGGCTTCAGGAATGGGAGATGGAAGGAAGGGTGGTAAGAGGAAGCGGGGGAGGAGGAGGTAGAGAGAAGAGGGGGGGGGGGTGGCCTAGCCCAGTCCAACACATCTATCTTGCATTTCCAGAGGGCTGAGTGGGACTGGAAGAGAGAGAAGAGGGAGGAAGAGGAAGAGAAGGAGCAGCGCTGGTGTCAGCCGTGACTGGAGGTGGAGCTGGATTTGAGACAGAAGAGGAGAGGAGCCGGGTATGGAGGAAGGAAAATGCTTCGGGTTTGGGGCAAGACTGGGGTCAGGGAGCCAAAAAAAAAAAATGACATCGGCATCTAGTTCTTAAATAGAAAAGCTCTGGGCTGGAGCTGGAGGTGTGTTTAAGCCTCCTTGCGTTATTGATGAGCCTGTCAAGGCCACTCTTCATCAGGTTGTGGGAAGCAAGAGGAGGAGGGAGCAAGGGGAGAGAGGGAGCGAGACAGAGAGAGAGGGGAGGGGAGGTGATGGGAGGGGAGGGGACGGGTTCGGCTCAAGGTCTGGCGAGCCTAAAAGCGGCTCCCCCCGATAGTGGTGAATAATGAACAAAGAGAGAAAGAGAGATAGCAACAGGGAGAGACAGTTTGAGACAGGGGCGAGAGCAACCGAGACAGAACGGCAGACTAAAAGATGGAGGGAGAGGAGGAGAGAGAGGGAGAGAAGGTAGGATATGTGGATTGAAGCAGGCAATGAGAAAATAATGATACCGTTGAGGGACTTGAAAATAACAAGGTCCAAACAGAGATAAAGACTGATGTGGCAGCTAGTGGTCATATCTTTTAATGTGGTTCAACCAATTTCATGCCCTGGTCAGCTCAGCCACATAATATGTTATGGATTTTTTTATATACATATCATTTATTTTTATGCGGCAAGTCATTTATAAGCCGGTGCCTTTCTAATTCTTTTGACCATAAACATTTCCAACACATAAACAAACACCGCAGACTGCTGAAGTTGAAGAACTCGGGCCACATCGCTCCGGTTCTTCTGCCGTCTGGGGTTACATCCAGACGGTTCTGAGCCAAGATGGAGTGTGTCATTCCACAGATATGAACCACGGAAAACTGAGTCATCCCTTCGGCCAGTTGGCTTGTACTGCATGACTGAGGAGAACGACAGTCCGGCAATCTGCCTGTCTGATTCAAACATGACCGTGATTATTTCTTTTCAGCGCAATCCAATTCTGTGGCATGGAACTGGGAAATATGTGACCTATTTTTTATTTTTTTTGATTTTACCACCAACACTCCTTCCCCCCTCTCTCTCTCTCTCTCTTCTTTTGCTTGATATTTAGGTCACAGGGGGACAGTGTTTTCCAGACAGGGGCCGAGAGCTTACTGTCCACTTGCTCCCCGAGCTCCCCGATATGTAATTGAAAACATACAAATGGATTAGCTGGAGAGAGTTCAATGCCAGTGGTCGGTCAGGTTGGAGAGGCCGGTGGATTCGGACCCTCTAATACCCTCTAATATAGTGTGTGTGTGTGTGTATGTGTGTGGGAGGGGGGGTGATGGTGAGATCCAGGGATTTAGGTTCTTGATCAGTGGGAACATGCTGAGACCAGTATTAAAGTCAACATGGGCACAGAAAAACATGCAAACACACACAGGCGGATATATGGGAAAAGATGCACACACAAACACACACACACACATGCCTGGATAGATGCATGTGTGCAGATAGGGTATATACTGCCAAGTGATAGCTGTACAAAACGCTCACACACACATACACACACACTCAGACTCAAAGAGAGAGAGAGAGCATCAACACCACCAAGATCTCCACTTCCTTCCCCTTTAAAGGGGTTAACACACCAGACAGACAGGCAGATAAAGCACTGGCTCCCACCTTCCACCTTTTGGAAGATCTCTCTCTCCCTCTCTTTCTCTCTGATGTTTCTCCACTGGCGTCGGTCTAGTCCACGCTGACACTGTGGACACACTCACAAGGTCAGCCTGTGCTAATGTGTTGCTCTGTGTGTCACAGTTGGCTCGGAGATGGCTGTAAAAACACTGACAACGTGACCTTCTCCTTGACTGATGGTGGTCAAGAGGGCCGTTACTATGAGCGACTGTCTGAGAATAAGCCGTCTGCCGGTGCTACGGTTCGGTTATACGAGGATGTGGACGGTTCCAAGTCTTTTTTGCGTCGTCTAAGATTGACGGAGCTAATATTTCAAAGATTGGTCAAAATTACGGGTGTCTGTTGTTGAAGTTGGGGGAAAAAAAGAAGAAAATATAATGGAAAAGATAAGGTACAGAAGAGGATGGAAGAAGCAGAGGGGGAGAGGAGCTATGGGGGAGATGAGAGGGCAGAAGATGAGAGGAGAGGGGGAGTAGTGGAATACAAATGAGAGAGGAGGAGGAGAGGAGGAGGAGCGGGGGGGTGGCGAAGAGGAGAGAGGAGACGGGGAGACGACAAGAATGAGATGAGAGAGAAGTGAGATGAGAAGAAGGAAAAGGGGGAGGAGAGGAGTGGTGAGAGAGTGGTGGAAAGAGGGAGGGAGACAGCTGAGAGGAAAAAGGGGAAAAAAAAGACAGAGAAAGTGAGAGAGAGAGGTTGAGAGAGAGAGAGAGAGAGAGAGAGAGAGAGAGAGAGGCATACTCAGCGAAGCAGCCGTCTCAAAGACTTGCCAGCGCATCCGTGACCTAGATTCTCTGCTTCTCCCCAGATCCCTCTCCCTCATGAATGTTTGATTACGCCTCCAACAATAGCAGTATTTACGCCAAGCGCTTTTTAAATTACAACTCGGCTGCAGCGGAGAAGAAGAAGAAGGAGAAGAAAAAAAATCCAATCCATTCGAGGTAGGGAGAAAACGGCACAGAAAATTGATTTGTGAATTCTCACCTCGGCGGAGAGGCAAGACTCCGGTCTCTTCAGACCAGACAAAGCTGATTGGTACGCGGCCAAGCTGCCCCTGAGCTGTCCCGCGCACACACACACACACAAGCACAGACACATACACACACACATACAAGCACAGACACATACACACACACACACACACAAGCAAACAAGGATAGAGCAGATTGGCATGTCGGTGAATAGGTTGTCAGTGAGGAAAAAGGGATTCAGATTCACAATATCTGGCATCACACACCGTTCTACTGTCTTCTGCATGAAGGTGGTGGATTTTTCACCTACAGACGCACGACTGACATCAGCGGTCCTCCCTCCCCACTGATCCCTACCATTCCCACTCCAACTCCTTCTCATCCCAAACCATGGCAAGGCACATCTTAGTGCATCAGCCGTCGCCATGGCCACTGATAAACCTCTGCTGGTGTTGCTATGGTAACCATTCTGGGGAGTCAAGCCTGCCTGTACGGCTGCCTGAGAGGGAGAGAGAAGCCATAGACACCAGACAACAAAATGGCGGCAAGATTAAACAGACGAGTCGGGGCTAAACCACATTTATCAGGCCAGGAGACAAAGGACGCTGGGAAAGCACAAACAGAAACACTATATTTCTTTCTCTTTTGCCCTCTCTCTCTCTCTCCTTCACACATGCACATATGTGCATGGATACACAAACACACACACGTGTAGACGCATGTACACACTCACACACACACACATGCACACAGACACGCACACACAGCTGTTAATCCCATTCCAGTAACCAGAGAGAACTGGTTCAGAGTCGGTAATCTCCAAAAAGCCCAGTTTTTGGCGGCTGTGAGACAGCTGGCTCCAAGTAGAACAAGCTAGCAAGCCAGCCAGTCAGCCAGCTAGTCAGCCATTACAGCCCTCCATTTTAAATCGCCTGTTCAGCACCAAAAGAAAGAGCAACTTTTTTAAACACACAATTTGTGACTGAAACAGTGCAAAAGCTACATCAGTTAGAGGAGAGGTTGAGAAGAGCATCTTAACTTAATAGAAAACTTTTGGTGAAACATTTGCTATGCAGTTTCTTCACTCAAATGTCCTTTTATCATCATTAAACCAATTCAAACATCCAAATAAATACACTCTTTAGATCTCAGTGTGAGTTTAGTATCTTGTGAGCCCAAGCAATTGTAAGTGTGTGCTGTAAAGGTGTTCTTACATCAAAACTGTTCAAAGACTTGTCAGTAAATCATCCCCTTATTGTGTCTAACTTGTCTCTTCTCTTCTCTTCCTCTCTCCATCTCTCCCTCGCTCTGTTTTCTCTCCTCCATGGTCCAGTGGTTTGCCTCCTCCCCCCCTCTCTCTGGCGGAGGCCTCGTCCCCTCATCACCATAGTCTGGCTCGCTCTGTAGACCAAATCATTCTGTCTACCCCCTGCACTACAGTTGCCACGGAAACGCTGTGTGTGTGCGTGTGTGTTTGTGTGTGTGTGTGTGTGCGTATGTGTGTGTGTGTATGTGTGTTGCTGCTGGGGGATTGGTTGCCGGGGGCCAGACGCTTTCCAATCAAACCTGTTACTGGGGTGCAGGGCCCCCCTCCATGAGAGATAGGGAGACTGAGAGAGAGAGAGGGAGAGAGAGGGAGAGAGGGAGAGAGAGAGAGGGTGCTGCCTATTGGGGTAGGCTGTGTTAGACATGCTGTGGTGATGTTTGGACAGTATGGTGCAGAGACCTGGCCCCATCACATCACCAGTCCTGTTTTCATATTGAATATTGACAATTTCACATTGAAAATAGTTCATCTTTGTAACTCTATTAATATTACTATATCTTAATCAACATGCAGTAATGACCCAGTGCTGACACTGACAGATCTCTACTGTATTGCAATAAAAGCACATACATAATACGGCAAATGTATTGAGAGATTCACATCTACAGAAGTCAGCCATAGCTATTGTGTTTCCACTGGTCAGTTGCTATGCATGTCTGCCTCACCTTAGCACCAGGCAGCGATGCTCCGCAGCAGCACAGCATGTCTCCTGTTTGATCCTGATGTCATCATGACCAGAGAACACAAGTCTCTGGTGTTACTGGTGTCGTACAGTACAACGGTCCTGTAGGACTCGTCTTTGCCCCAGCACTGCTGCTGCTCCTACGGCCACGACGATGATGATGACATAGTGTCGGAGCCAAGCGGAGCTGCAGCGCATTGGGACGTGGCCAGAAGACCCCGTTCTCCAACTGTTCCTGTGCCCCAGCTGTCGGAGACACACAGAGCGGTACCAGAGTGACTGGCGCGTTCAGCAGGATGCCATGCTTCACGGGCCGGCGGGAGGACAACCGAAGCGAGCCATTCCAAGCTGTGGCAGTTGAAGTAATGCGGGAGTGTAGCGAGGGTGCAGGTGCAGACGTGGGGAGCTTGTAGTCAAAACTAATGCCCCTGAAACTCCTTACAAACCCACTGTGAGGTATAATAATGCGATACTTAATTTCCCCCTCTCCAGGGAGGTCAGAGGTCAAGGTCGAGATTCAGTGTGAGGGCTCAAACCCGAGTTTTAAGAACAGTCTTTCTAACAACAAGGCCACCCAGCTGCTGTCGGAATGATTATCATTAGATTACACTAAAACTGCATAACAATTTGCTTCAGGGCATTCAGCGTTCGAAGGCAGCCAGCAGACGTTTGTCTTATCTGTGATAACAGTTAGTATCATATGATGCTCTGTGCTCTTTATGGTCATAATCCCTACTGTGTGATAATGTGGAGCTTGTGATGCGCCTGCTTTGGGCCAAGCATCTGCAAGGGCCTCAAGGAGAATCTCTTGGCTTCAGCCTTTATGATGTTGTCTGATTAACAGAGAGTCTTTAAGGATAAGAGGAATAGAGTGGCTCTAGTCTAACTTTGTCCCTGTGGGCCAATAACAAAGAATGTCTGTCTGTGCCTATCAATGTCTGTGTCTCTGACTCTCTTCCTTTTTGTGTGTCCCTCTTTCTTCTTTATCTGATACGCTTTTCCTTACTATACCAGGAGTTCTGCAGCCATCAATCTCTGTCTGTCTGCGTGTCTGTCTCTCGTTTTTGCTCTCCCTCTCGTTGTCTCTCACTCTGTCTCGTTCACAGGCCTGCAGCCTCCAGATACCATATCTTCATTTAATCTACTCCTGAATTACAGCATAGCCAGCATCCCAGAGGAAAGTTTCAGATTACTTGGAGAAGAGAATGGGATAAAGAGAGAGAAATAGAGAGAGAGCGAGGCCGAGATAGGGGGAGGGAATGCCATTTACAACAAAGATGTTGTCTTAATGAGATGATTTATGTTGCACAAAAGAACAAAAAAGACTTTATTGATCCTCAAGGCAGGAGAGGGGAACACACCAAATGACCCAAGAGAGTTATACCAGAGAGGGGAAGAAGAGAAAAGGGGAACGGGGGAAGGGAGGACGGGAGGGATGGAGAGATTGATATATGTAATGACAGAGTATAGCATCAACGCATTTCATCTTTCCATTCATGTGCCAAGCTAATAGCCTCATGAACAAAGGATGGCACAGCCAGCATTATTGAACTGATTGATGCGTGACACATAACATACGACCGACACACACACTTCACTTCCCAGCCTCACACCCGCTCATTGGGTGAGACAACGTGGGAGATGATTTTATTGTTTCTGGGCATGTCTCCATTCGCTCCATCATAATCAGACGACAAGCACCATCTTTCATTCTCCTCACATTCAGGAATATTCTGTTGCCAGGGGCGACCAGAGGAGGACGGCCGGCAGGAGGGCCGTCGCAAACGCTGTGACGTGTCTCTGTAGCACCTTGACTCGTTATAGCAGAACGTACGTGTCTATATTTATAATGTTCACTTTGGACTCTGGCACCTGGACTCTTCAGCCAGCTCTGATGGATCAGAAAGGGATGATATGGGACAGATTAACCAAGTTACCCCGAATAAGATCAACGATTTAGTGAATCTTCACAGTGAAAAATAGCTTAACAGCTAAAGCAAAGTTACAAAAACAGAGTTAGTGAGACAGTAATAAAGAGTAAATACAGTTAATGGTCAAATGAGATACTGCTGTTCACTGACAGGGTGACAGAACAGAAGTGAGAACACACACACACACACACACACACACACACACACACACACACACACACAGAAACAGCCTATTCACATGAATCTCTATTAGTAAATGTCCGATGTGGCTGGTCTGACTTCTTGGACAGCTGAGTTCTACCACTGGCTGGTGGTGAGTGCCAGTATGAGGAATATTGCCGAGACCGCAGCAGAGTAGTCACCAGCATGTCAGTACCATCTCCCTCCCTCTGGCCCTGGGGTCAGGGGTCAAATGCCCAATCAGATAGTGTGAACCACAGTGTGCTAAATAGAGGCAGGACTTATGTCATAGCAGGATGCCCACGCACATACAGTTGTGGCTATGGATAGCACACTCGTAGAGCAGCGCCCTCAAATCACTGGATGAATGATTCAGTCATATGAGAGTGTGGATAACCACAGCAGTAAAACAGAGCCATCTCATCTCTTAGACACAAGGGAATTGGCAGTGTTGATAAGTGTCAGTCAGAAATGTCACAATCTCTGTGGCAGGGGAAGTAGCTGGAACATTCCATAAAAACATGGTCTCACTACTGCTTTTCAAGCTAATATTTCTGAGTAATTTAAGATGTTACAAGGCCACTAAATTGATATAGAGTGTTACTCCCCATGTTCTCCGCCCCGCTTCACCTCTGGTTGGGGACTGTGCCTTCCAGGGCCTGCAGTGGCCAGCTGTGCCATATGGTCCTACGCTCTGAGCCAGGGAGTCAAGGAACACCAAATTAATTCTACGCACTGAAGGATTAAATCGTCCAGCCTTTATCACACTAAAGCCGCTGAAAATGTGTCGCTTGCTTACAGTTTCCCAGGCACAGACAGCTGTCTCTGCAGCAGTAGCACACGCACTTTAGATACACGTTGTGAAAATATACACACACTCAAGTGCACGGATGGGTGGGTAAATGCATGTATGCTTATGTGCTCTCTGTCTTTCACATGCACACACACACACGCACATTTTGATTTGCAAATGTAAACTACACTCACCATACAGAGTTAAGATATATTACTTGATAAATGAGTTCCACTGTTCCTATTTGTCCAACAGCTGTGCCATAGGAAAATACTGCAATGCATAGTAACAAATTCATGTGCTTGGACATTTGTTAGGCTCCTATTTATAGACAGCCCTCAGCGTAAAATACAATTAGCGCCTACTACAAACAACTAATGAGGTTACAATTCTTGTCGTGTCAGGCTGATTGATGGGCCAGTGATCAATGTCCATTCGGTGGCATTGAAAGATAGCATCTCCAAGCATTAGCATGCAAAACAAATGAGGCCTGCATGTCTGAGAGGAGGGGCTTTTGGAGGGGGCGCGACAAGAACCAGTCAGTCCACTCTGGAGATCAGGTGACCCACGTCATCTGAGCAGCCTTATCCTCAGGCAGTGAACACAGTGAGAGTGAAACCAGAGGTGTCTACCAACAAGGAAGGACTATGGGAGGGAGGAACCAATGAGCGATCTGACTGTATACCTGAAATTGCATCAATCATTCTTCTGAAGATGACAGAGGCTACATTATAAGGACTAACGCAGTTACAGCATGGTAGGCACCTGTCTGTCTGGTTTCAGTCATTTTACATGTTAAACACAGCATGTTCAGTACATGTGTGTTTTACATAATATTTACCAGTGGAATAGAGGCACACTACTGATGATGTAACCTTAATTAAACAGTATGCTAAAAAGGTTTTAGCATACAATAAGGATCTTATAGTAGAGGAGTTACTGCAATAGATTGGACAAGTTTAGGTAAGCATCTCTCAGCGTGGTTTTTCTACTGTGGCTCCATTGATGCACTCTCCCAAGGATGCCAAACATGGCAATCCAGCAGGGCCAACAGTGGTCCAGATTGCATAATGTGATTGTTGTAAAAGAGCAGCGCTGAACATCTACCATGCAGCTGTTTGGGGCTTTAAAAACATCACATAACACGGCCCATGTGAGTCTATCACTGCTTAAACAATGATTTGCAGCTTGCGCCCCACATTAGAGCCAGAGCTCAGAGGCAGCGCTGCAGAAGGTGCAGATGGTATTTCTTCTCCTCTGGCAGAGAGAACGGGCCAGAAATTTAATAACAAATTCACAAAGAGTTGGCCCGGAGCACGCCCACCAGCCAATCAGCATAATCCAACCCAGTGGACAGCTATAACCAAGTGTTATTTGTTTCTCATTGCATCGTGTAATTACTCCCCACCTCCCCAAAGAGAGCGTGGATACTGGGGCCAAGGCAGCTGTGGATGGGAGGAGATGAATGGATCCACGGGGAGCAGAGATAGATAGATAGATAGATAGATAGATAGATAGATAGATAGATAGATAGATAGATAGAGGGGGGATGGATGGATGAATGATGAAGTCAATGTTATCCCCCGATGCTCTCATCCTCTGAGGCTGGACTCATGGGTGTGACAGGCGGGCCAGATGTGCGCTTCACTGGTGATATCAGATCCAATGGTGCGGGGGAACAGTTGGAGAGGGGCCAGTGTTTAGAGACCAGGGGCTCGGGGAGTTGGAGAAAGGGGTAGAGGGATGGAGGGATGCAGGGCGGGATGATGTGCTACGAGACAGGCTTCCTGCGCAGATTGGATGGATAAAGCCATCCAAGTCATCTTCTGCGCTCTCCGCGGACCGTCCCGCCTGCTCATCTCAGCCCAAGCCAAGCGAGGAGCAGGGTGTGGGGGAGCCTCCGAGAATACAATAATACTAACAGTGTGAGACAGCTTGGCTGGAGTCTGCCTGACACATTATTTTTCTTTCTGTTTCATTAAACTATCTGAAAAACAGCCCGAGGAAAATCATGTTAAATAAACTTATTAGACCGATGTGGGTGGATGTGCGCGGTCAGGGCCACACTTTGATCAACCGATTTGTAAACACAGAGAAATACTGTATCATAGGCAGGGCGTTTCAGTGCATTTAATATGACTAGAGGCCATCAAACACATATCATCTCAAGATCGCAACCCTGAGAGGAGGCCTACTCTCCAAAACAAACCAAAGGTCACCGGAGCTAATCAGCCGCCCCATTCCATTCACCTCAGTTCAATAATGAGATCATGGGGATCCCCAGTGAAGAATGCCACGCTCGTCCAAGGCTGAGATGAGAGGGGCTGCATGCGCTCTGCAGATGAATAACAGCGAACCATGTGCACTTAGAACAGCAGCTGGTTAATGTAACTGTGGTGCAACTGGCTGATGTGACTGCAAGCTCCTGGCTCCTCGACCAGCGAAATCAAGACAGCAGAGATAAGTCCAGGGCGACTCCCCGCACCGCATAAAACACAAAGAGGACAGCTCTTTTCATTCAGAGACAGGGAGCAGGGGCTGAGATGGAGATAAGTGTAGAATTCCTCTCTTCGTCATCCATTTCGGCGAAGTGTTTCGCTTCGAGGGGTGAGTGATGGAGACGGAGAGAGGGAAAGTCTGGAGAAAGTGATGGAAAAAGCAAACGGGGATAAATTTCTCATGTTTGTCATCGCGGTGGTCATGGATGAGCACATACCAGGTGGCGAGCAGTCAAAGTGAAAAGAGGGGAAGACAGAAAGGACGGGTAGGGGGTTATAATGCATAACACATGCAAGCGGTCATGGGGGGGGGACTTTGTCTTTACGAGCAGATCATTCCATCATTTTTGGTGCGAGTATGAAAAATGCAGCTTTTTCCACCGTTCCGCATACGATCCTGTGGCCTCGAGTGGCTCCGACCCCAAAACAATTTCTCGCTGGACGTAAACACTTCCATATGCGTGTAGCACGTTAAGGAGCAGACCATATGAGCATGGCAACGGGAACCACAACTCTCTTATGAGTATGGACGCCCAGCAAAACATCTGTGACGATTCATAATCCAAGTCTTCATTATGCATGCAGGACTGTACACATGGGGATGGATAGTTTGTAAGTGAGAGAGATACAGAGAGAGAGAGAGAGAGAGGGGTGCAGCGGAGGGGGAGGTGCTGGAATGAAAAGTGTCTTGTCGACAAAAGCAAAATATCTGAGGCTTGGCTGGGAACCAGGGTTCGGGGTGGGGAAGTTTATTGTGATGTTCTGCTTTGGAGCTACAGCACTCGGGTGAACTCCCCTCCTTACTCTGGAGTATGGAGCGGTCAGGAATATGGGGCCCTGGCGGTTTAAAAGGGCTGCGAGACAGAGGGTTTCACAACAGAATACTAGGAGTTTTTTAGGCTGTGAGTTTTGCGGTGGGCCTAGTATAGTATAAAATGTGGAATGCGCTACGGCGGGGAAACGCGACAATGGGCAACGGCACTTTGATATCTCCACATTGCGTGTGTTGTGTTGTGAAATGTAGACAGTGGCGCGGACACAAAGCTGTGGGATGCAGTTTGGTCTGGGAAAGGTTGTTTATGTGGGAGCTGGCAGGTTTAGGCTGTGGCCGTGAGTGATAGGCCAGCAATAGGGTCTGTGTCTCCCCCCCCCCCCCCCCCTCCAGCATGATGGATTGAGGCCATGCCATCGATAGGCACAGACTTTGAAGTCATCTAAACATCCTCAAGAAATGAAATGTGGATTTAAAAACCTCTGCACAGATTAAAAAGTGTAGGATTGGTGCGAATTTGACGACCCGTCGCTCGGTCTGTTCGCCACTTATTAATGACGCCGATGAAACGCTCATAAATCCACCAGGCGGGAGTGAATGAGCGCATGAGCTTCACGCAGAGAGGTGGAAAATCAGAACTGTTTTGTGAGTGAGTGATGGTTCGGCGTGTGTGTACGTACATGTGTTTGCGTCTGTGTGTGTGCCCACGCGGGTGGACTGATAAGGTGTGTGTCGTGTGTGTGATGGTTTGGTATGTGAGGGATTGTAGGGAGGATAGTTCACACGCCCCTGGCTCCCATCACTCCTCGTATTTCTCTCTGACTATCTCACCGCTTTAAGGAGACCAGGGAGGAATCCCGGCCTCGTCGGTGAAATACAGCGCAAACATATTTCCCCTCACGTACATCTGGGACATAGCTGTCTGTGCGTTCCAGCCCCCCCACCCCCACCCCTATCCAACCCTCTGTATGACCGCAGTAAGAGAGCAACACCTAACTTATGACCGCATAGCCCATCTGGGATGTAAAGTAATGTGGTTTCACTTAAGAGGATGACCCACCGCTGAATCTCGACGCAAGTGCACACATGCATAAGCGTGCAAACAATACGCACATGCTGGTATGTACGCATAACACACAATAGTCACTTTCCTCCTGTCTACCTTCCCTTTCTTGGTTGAACGCTTCCACCAGATGAAATCAGATCAGACATGCAGGGGGGCTGCAAGGGCGAGGAGGAAGAGACTGACAGAAAAATGCAAAAAGAAAGGTCGCATTTCACGCCGTCATCCATCATTTTTACAGTTCTGCTTGCAGACTTTGGGCTTTGCACCTTTTAGCAGTGTGGAGTGGGTGGCAAAGGGGCAGGAGGGGAGCTGGGGGAGTATGCATGTGTGTGTGTCTGTGTGTGACAATGTGCGCTAGGGGAGTGTGCACTTTTAAGATAAACTGGTCTGATGAAAGAGGAGCCCTCGGCCTTGCAGTGGCCCCCATCATCCATCTGGTGATGTCACCTGTGAGTGTGTGCGTGTGCGTGTGTGTGAGGGTGTGTCTGTTGGTGTGCTGAATTTAGGTCTGTTCAGTGACCCTGCAGTAAGGCCTTTGGGAAGTTAGGGGGTGGATATGGGGTGTCAGGTGGAATGATGATGGTTTTCAGCTCTACTCAGCCTCTAACCTGGTTGTGTGAGTGTGTGCATGCTTGCACGTGCGCACTGAAAGCACGAGAGTATTGCAGTACGAAGCACCTATCAAAGAGAGACTCCACCCATGTTCAGCGGGAACCTAAAACCTCTCAGAACATGGTAGGAGGAGGGGAGGGGAGGAGAGGAGAAGAGTGGAGGAGACAGTTAGGGGGCCCAAAGTGCTAGAGGTATCATTTGCTTTCCATTTCACTTGATGAAACCCATTTGGCTGGATTAGTTTCACACTCTGAATGGGACCCCGAGGTGAGGGCAGCCTCCGATCAGGATTAGTGAGCTGCAGGCGGCTGCAGGCAGCCAGGGTGATGAAGAGGAAGAAGAACCTTGGTGTACTGGCTCCTCCCATCTCCACAACAAAAGCAGCGCAAGGCTTGTTTCTGCAGACTAACGGAGGCAGGGCATCACACTTGGCAGGCGACAGACGTGTGCGTGTGTGTGTGCGCGTGTGTGCGTGTGTGTGATAAAGAGAGAGAGAAAGTGTGTCTGCATTGAGAGCCAGCCAGTTGCCAGTCTGAATGAGAATGAAGGACGATGATTGGACTTGCCAAATTGGAGGGGATATTAAATCTAGGAAGCAAAACCACTTGATAATGAGTTTTTGTGCCACTGTGTGTGTGTTTGAGCACACGCGCATACACGTGTGTGTGTGTGTGTGCACCCTATGTGTTTGTGTGTTTGTGTCCACACCTGTGGGCTCTGTCATCTTTGCTCCTAATTATCTGCGGCATAAATCAACGGTGGGTGCGTTGCCATGGCAGCCAGCGGCAGGCCGGGTGCTGGTGATGGTTGCAGGAGTGCGCCAGAGCTATTTCATTAACCTTTAAAGGACTTGGTATTTATTTTAGTGGCAGCACTATGAATATAAATTTGTCATCCTGAAAAGGGAAATGACCAGGTAATAAAAAGTGTGAGGACCCTGTTCAGAAGACTCTCTGCATCTCTCTTTCTCTCTGGCTCTCCCACTCTCGTTTTTTTTTCAAATACTGGGATGAATAGAATAACAGAATGGAGTGTAAGAAGAAAAACATCATGAACACATACTTTCCTGACTTTTTGTTCCCTGGGTAGTTTGACGGCAAAGATTTGTGGATGCATGGTATAAATCTCTTGAATGATAAGCTACAACCATCTGGACAGAACAGGGTTGTGAGACACTCACTCATCCTTCTCTCTGTCTCCAGAGCTCAGCTGTAACCACTTCTCTGTGGGCATGCACAATTACTGTAGACATCAGTTGTTAGTCACATAGAAATGTAAGGCTCCAAACTGCATATTTGCCTGTTGGATTCCTGAAGGCCTAACATTTGCTCAGCCATGGACGAATGCCAATCAACAATCATCCTGTACTGTAGAAGAAGAAGGAGGGGAAGAAGAAGAAGAAGAAGAAGAAGAAGAAGAAGACGAAGAAAGCACTATATATTTTTTAAAATGTCAATCATTTTCTAAGAGCAAATGGTAGATATCTCATTTTGGAATGAGATTCCTCATTTGCATATGCCACAGTGTTAACAGTGTTAGTGTGTATTAACACCATCGTCACAGATGAAGCACAGACTCCTGATATACTGGGAAATCTACCACGGTTAAACTTGGCTACAAAGCTTGAGTCTGTACAGTGTCTTACGGATGTAGTAGATTCTCAAGTCTTGGGGAGGAACATCATCAGAAATGGACAAGAAGTGAGCGTTTGCAAGGCTGCCTCTAGGGCAATAAGGGCACTGGAGAAGGGTTTCTTTGTGTGCGGGGATTGGCTGGTTTAAAAGGAGCATTCTCCAGATGCCTCAGCAGTAAGTGAGGCCTCTGTTACCACTGGTAATTCAATTGTGCCACATGATTTCTTGGTGAGTAATCCACAAATGGGCGCTCAGCGAAAAAAGCTTGGCACCCCAGGCCTAATGAGGCAGAGGTCCCAGGGGACTGAAGGGGCGTGGAGAGGACAGAGAGGGGGCAAGAGATGAAGAGAGAGGGAGAGAAAGACAGAAAAACAAAGAGGCAGGGAGCGAGGGAGAGACAGAGAGAAAATGTGATACAATAAACAGACTGAAAGTGAGAGAAAGAATGTGAGACAGAGACAGAGACAGATATTGAAAAGATGAAAGAGTGTCAGATGATTCATTCACTGTGGCCAGTGAATGGAACCACATCAGTGGCCTGTGGACAAAGCTAGTCAAAGGACCAAGAAGAAACATGTATGACGACACTTTGGCAGGTTTTTATGGGTGTGACGCAACAGATTGGCACTGAAATTCTAAGACGAGACGAGATACACTCACTAACCAAGTATGAGATGCATTTTGTTAACTGACATAAAACAGCCACACATGTATACGCACCACCGCGACTGCAGCCATGTGTGGTGCTGGAGGAGCCCAGACTGCGAGGGTTATGGCTCTGTGGATCTGGACTGTTTCAAGCTAGCTGAAGAAAGGCCTTTCTGAGCCAGCCAAGAGATGACACCCACCCCCTCCACTCCCAGTGCCTCTCCAGGCACATTCAAAGCCTGAGGACTTTCATTCATACACCAGGGAGGAGAGATCCAAAGCACTGAGAAACACAAAAAAAACGGGCTGTGGAATCCCATGCACTTGGTTGATATATGACTCTTGGCACACTTCAAATGGGCCTCAATGGGCGCCTTGGTATTGATTTTCAAACTCCTCCAAAAAACTAATTTCTTTCACCGTGGGAGAGTGAGAGAAGTGTGATGGGAGCGAGTCCTGCGATCGTCATAACTTATACAGTAGCTTTAGGGTAACAGTGGCAGGATTCCCAGGGATGATTCTTTAAGAAAAAAACATTTCAAAGTGATTGCTCCAAGCCTGTATGGGAGAAAACAGGGGGTGGGTGGTGCTAATTTGTACCCACCGTTACAGGAACATGTGCGACGCCAAACGGACCGAGGGAGGGAAAGAAAGGCACAGTTTCCATGGTTACCATTCTCAGACTAAGTGGTTGTCTTTACCAGCTCTCAGTTTTCTGTTGATTTTCTCTCTCTCTCTCCTTTTCTCTCCCGTTTTCTATTTTTTTGTGTGCTTTTTTTCAGTTTTTGTACTGGCATAAATCAACCACCAACAAGCTTACTAAATAAGCAGCGCAGAGGTGGGAATAAGACTGCATTCATTAAAATTTAAAGAGAAGAGAGAAGACGGGGATCAGGTGTGATTCAGTGGAGGGTGCACAGTCACACGCACACACACACACACACACACACAGGCACACTAGCAAATTCATACAAATCCATATGTGCACACACAAACAAAACACTAACAGACAGAATCAATCCACACACAATCAAAACACAAACAGACAAAACCACCCAATCACTGACAGGAACAAACAAAGCAAAGACAATTCCAATTCCAGACACACTGGGGGGGAAAAAAGCGTTTGGCGGCGCAGAGAGAGAATATGGAGAGACGACGTGGCAGAATGACAGGCATCAAAAGCCAAAGCTAGACATGCAGTGGCACAACTATTCCTGCCCTATATTTCATATTTAATCTGCTGTGCTGGAGGATTTCTTGGCCCAGTGCACTGTGTAATCTTGTCGAGGGGCAGATGGCAACTCTCGCTGTGTCAGTCGGATCCCCTGGATTGGGACGGTGGAGGAGGAGACTTCTCCAGGGGCCACCGGCCGCCGTGCCAGGATCAGCAGGTTTGGCTGGCCGGCGGCGACATGGAAGGCAGACAGTCCTTTCACCTTTTTCCAGGCTAAGCCCAGACCTAGAAATGACTTTCAATGGAGGGTAGACGCCGGACACAACCGTAGGCTAGGATTAGGATTAGCCCAGGGTCCTATTTGACGCGGCCTGTTTTGTTTCCTCTTCCTTCTTACACACACAAACACACACACACACACACACACCGCGTTGCACTCTCGCCTGAGGAAAGACGTAATTTCCACTCCAGACAAGAGTGGAGATGAAGTACTGGTGGCCACTTGCCATCCTTTTGTGCCAACTGAAGAGCCCTTGCTAAGAGAGTGGACTATAAGCGCAGATGTTTGCCTATAGCAAGTGTATGCTAAATGAGAAGTGATAGGATGAACATACAAACACACACAAAGAACCCCCCCCCCCCAACACACACACACACACGTACACACACGAATACAGAAGACACTTTCTTGGGTCTTTGTTGTGGCATCAGGAGTGTGATTAATTAACACAACAGAGTACAAAAAGTAGCACAATACAGGAAACTCTCATTAGAAATGAATGAGAATTGTGTCTGGAAAAAACTGGAATGCTGAAAAAAAAATAGAAACTCACATCCCTGGCAATAGTTTGAGAGAGAAGTATTTTTCCCATTCATCTCATCTCAAGGGAGCATTCTGCGCTGGTTTCCCTCTGAGATACTGCAATTTACAAAGCAGATTTATGTAATAGGCTAGCTGGTGTCAGTCTTTATTCACAGAATAATGGAAGCGACCGTGAAGTTTTGACAGTCTAATCCGCATGGCTGCAGACAGTCAAACTCAACAAGACATGGCTGGCCTCGCTTCTCCTCCACCACCAAAACAATCTCACCTTCAATTACCAGCCGTCTGATGAGATGAGGGAGTGTGTGGTCCTCTGATGAGGCCAGGGAGAGGGAGGGAGGGAGAGAGAGAGAGAGATGAATGGGTCTGCTAGTGTCCCGGAGCAGCAGAGAGGAGTTTGGGGATGAGAATAAATGAATGAATGAATGAATGGGACGGTAATGAAAAGAGGAGGAGGAGGAGGAGGAGGAGGAGGAGGAGGAGGGGAGACGGGACAGAAGGGAACAGGACATTCAGACTGGCTGGTCTGGCTGCTTAGATGGCTGGAACGGGATAAAATGAACACAGCGGCGGTGGAGGCTGAAGGCTGTACGTGCCGCTCCATCCGTGTTCAGTTCATCACAAGGAGCAAACTGCATGCCAGCGGAAGCTCCCGTTTCACACCGAGTGAAATATGAACAGCCGCGGTGAAAAGGCTTCAACTCCTGCTCACTTTCCCATATGATGCCACAGACAGAGAGAAAGAGAGAGAGAGAGAGAGAGAGAGAGAGAGAGAGAGGATGTAAAGAATAGGCCGGAGTTGTCCTACTAAACATTTGCTTTGGCAGGCCTGGAGTGGAGGGGCGGCGTTCTACTAGTCCCCTGACATGCATCCAGAGGAGCCCCTCTGTCCCGACCATAAATCTGAATGGAGTGGGAGTTATCATAGTTTCCCCTCCCCGACTCAACCCTGCATTCCTCCCAGACACCGCTTCGTACAAACAAAGTGGCCCGTTCCCACCGCTCGACGTTGGGAAAGGCGATGGTTTGTCATGGAAAAATCCGGAAGCATCTCAAGAGCCCTTTGGAAGGATTTTTTTTCTCCTTTTTTTTTTTTTTTGCACAAGGCCCAGCGATGGATCAACACTCAGCCGGGTGGCTGCATTTTCTCCCTGTGTGGCAGTGAGAAAACTATCTCAGACATGTTGTTCACACACAGCACTCAGTTCCTATCAGACATATACCTACTGTCCACTTGAATTGCAATGGGTGAACCGCAGACACACGCATAGACTAATGTACAACAAAAACACACTAAGTTACACGAAACATAAACCCAGCGCATACTTAGGTCACAGAAAGACACACACCTTGCAAAAACACAAACATACAGGGATACACACACACACACACACACAAGCAGTGTGAATTTGGAGGCTAGTCATTATAGAAACCCTGGTTACACATTCCATAGGAGTCTGCCTCCTCCCCCAAAGGGAGTCTTTTGTGCCTATTGAAAGGCAGTGGGGTTACAGGGTTTCTCCCTTTAGGGTGCCGAGAATAATACTCGCTCCCAAGACAATGACCTCATCCCGACTCCTGTGTGTGTGTGTGTGTGTGTGTGTGTGTGTGTGTGTGTGTTTGATTGTCTATGAGCAAGGGAGAGAGAGTCTGCATGTATGAGACAGTGAGCGAGTCTAGGAGTGTATGTGTGTGTGTGTGTATGCCAGTGTATGTGTCAGTGTGGATTAGATGAGAGAGAGTGCAAGGCAGAGAAAGGAGAGAGAGAGAGACAGAGAGAGAGAGGGAGAGAGAGAGAGAGAGAGAGAGAGGCAGGAAGCGTTCGGTCAAGGGTGGATTATGAGGGGAAGAGGAGACGGTGTAAGTCCCTCAGGAGGGGAGTGTTCCTGTCCGCCGTCTGATTGGCATTCACCCCCCATTGACTCTCCATAGTGAAACGATCTGTACATGACATTGGTGAGAGCCGGTGGTAATGTAAAGCACATACACACACACACACACACACACACACACACACACGGCCCGGCCCAGGGAGCGGTGGGCTCCAACAGGAAATTCCTTTACAGCCTTTCTGCTGACTAAGGGCTCCGAGTGGGAATAGCGTAAGAAAGAATGTAATGTATATGGTGTGTCTGTTATTTGGGGTCCAGTTAGGGCAGCATATGCACAAGCCATTACCACGCAAGTGTGTGAGTGTGCTGGTCCCAGAGCAAAAGTGTGCTACGGAGGACTCCTACACTCGGAGTAATACCATTTAAAATAAGCGGGTGAACGACGGCAAAGTCATATCTTCAATGATTTTGCCCTTGCGTGCCATCTGTGAACTGCCATTACTGCCAGAACCAGAAAGGAAGAAAAAAAAATTTCCTGAGTTTAAGTGTTCATCACCCATAATATTCAGAGTGTGCGCCTGGGAAAATGGTGGATTTAATTTGCACTCCGGAACAAATGCCTAATCCTTTACAATTATATGTATCTTCATTCTCACAGGAGATCAAAGGGAGCTAATCAATGAGACAGCTATGTCTGTGGAGACTTTTTCCTCAGTGTGGACGTTGTTTTAGTCTTGACATTGGTGGAATGGGCAGAGAGTCATGCGTTAGCCAGAGACAGGAGACAAACCAACGTGTCTGTGTCATCCAGTCAGTATTCAAGCCTTCCCCCATGGCCACACCCACCACACAACTTGCTATTGTGTGGGTGCCTGGTGAGAGAGAGAGAGAGAGAGAGAGAGAGAGAGGAGAGAGAGACAGGGAGAGATGCAGTAGCCATCTTTACAGGCAGCATCCATGTTGGCATGCAGAGGGAGAAGCAGCATGTTGTACAGGTGTCCCTCCACAGTGACCTCCACTAACCCAGTTGAAGCCAACGACAATATAAACATTTCAATGAATGACTGCTGCTCCCCCGATCCCTGATGAGGACAAATCAAGAGAGATGCCAAGTGAATGTGAGAGAAATATATAATGCGTTCTGATTGCAGAAATCTGCCATGCTCTTCTCAATCTGACTGATGATGAACAATTGTATGTGGGAGAAGATATGGCCAGTCCATGTCTGTGAGATGGATGCTGCAGCTTAAAGAAAAGGAGTGGCAGCTTCTGAATACAAAGAACGCCTAAATGGAGCAACAGCGCCACCTGCTGACTGCTTTTCCAGCCTGCAGTCATTTAATGAGAGAAGCTTTTAACAATACACACTCACCACCCCGTCTGTCTTCCTCTGGTTCACTCAGACGCGCACTCAGGTATCTTCATGATAAACTTTTAAGCAGAAATCGCTTGGCAACCAACCTAGGCGGCCATCGATCAAAGTGAAGGATTCTCTTGTGGATGCCACAGTTCAGTGGTGCATTAAGTGGCAGCAGTGTGTATCTTTTTGGTGGTCCATCAACTGAAACCAATTTGGAAACACTTTTCAAAACATCCTCATCATTTATGCTGACAAAGTCAAGAGCGGGTTTGGCGTTCCCATGCACATTTTCTGGCAGGTGACCAGATATTGAGGTTGGAAAAATCCTGCAACCACGATTTGAAACACATAGGCCTAAAAAAATGATGTTTCATTCCATTTTAGGTTTTACGGGCAGAAACCACTTCACTGTCACCCCAAAATAAATATGCCCCCTGACCTATAAACTAGCCCTTTTGGTGCTTTGTAACCATAATAGCAGAAAAAATATTTTATGGTTAAGCTACTAAATGCCCAATGCCCAATTATGTCTTTGTGGGTAGATTACAGATATTTTTACTTCAGGACGCAAAATACAGAAACATTCAAGATACTTATCTCACTTTAGACTAGAGCTTGTTTGGGATGTTTGCCATCTCAGGTTAGGTTCTTATCTGTTAGGATTATGTTAATAATTAAGTTTTAAGTAGCCAGAATGCAGAGTTAAACATAGGATGTTAAATTTAAGACAAAACACCAAAGTGGAATTAGGATTTTCTGCTGTAATGGCAAAATTACACAGCTGGATTATTTTGTAAAGTGGCCCCAGGAATGCAATACACTAGGCCAAGTAGCCATGAATCCTTTAATGACAATGATCGTTTGAAAAATAGAGTAAAATACTTGACTTAAAAAAGAAATTAACAGCTTTGAAAACAGATGTGTTCAGAACAGCTTTGATTAGTTCAAAGTGCAAATTTTAAGTGAATACATAGAAAGAATTCTAGACATGCAACACATTGTCATAACACAAAAACCCAAAGAACAGCCAATGTCTTTACCAAAAAACATACAACTGAACAGTTACCATCTGCACAATGTTTTGCATAATGTTATTGCACAGACATGCAATACAAAGCACATACTATAATTAAGCAATTATTTCAGTATAAATATTATATCCCTATGCTTACTTTTATCAGTTACTCTACAGATGGAGAAGAAAATCATAAAAGCATGGAGTGTGCTGTCATTGCCCTTGGCCTACTTGGCACGCTGCTTGCTGAGCTTTTCATTCCAAACAAGGGCCAACAGAGGAACTTAAAACTTAAGAGATTTGTAAAGTTCTCCTACACAAGTAAATAACAAGAGATGTGACCCTCATTTTCAAGCCAGAGACTCTTGTATCATGACACCTGGACCAGTTTGCATTCACTTTATTGAGTCAAAAATGAACTCCCCCATGATTGACAATTAATGAGCTCCCTCTCCCCAACAAGAATAACAGACAAAAGATTTATAGAAGTGAACAGTTCAAAAGTGACAGAAATTAGATGATAACATGTAGCATGTGATGTGATATGTTCATATCAATCACTTTACATGGAAAAAGCAAAACAGTGACACAGTGGGGAAAGGAATAATGAACATGAGCCGGTTGCGTTTAGAATCAGATCACCGACTTGTAACAAAAACATTTGGATAACATTACCACACTACTGTGTGTCTTACAAGGCCATATATCTAGAGTTGGGAGTGAATCCAAAATGAAAAGCGCTCTAATTGAAGGCCAAAATATGTTTCCACTTTAAAGACTCACTTGCATAAGATAAAGATGTTACCAAACCACTGAGTGGGACACAGAGTTAAATCAATAAGCCATCATTCAAAAAGTATTTCATCTTAGAAAGGTGACAAGCAGCGTTACAGTTTATGGCTATTTTGCAGCCTGAAGTTAAAGTCATTGCCCAACTCTGAAGTACACTCGCAACAACATACATCATGTATTTAATGGCATAAAAGAAAAACAGAATACAGCTCCTCCCCTGCTGTGGCGAAACCATTCACATTCTGACTAGTCAACGGGTGTCCCTTTGCTTTTAGTCAGAAGGATCACAACCCCTGTCTATTACTAGTGTCATATGCTCTCTAAGTCAGAAGTTACTCCAAGAAATAACCAAGAACTGAGTCATTACCCTCACAAGCGACCTATTCGCGCTAACTTGGCGGCTGACGGAGCGGTCTAATTCCTATTGCCTTGGTCTTCTCGTTGCTCTTTTCAACAGGTTCAGCAATGTGGTCCAAACCCGCCGACATTCCCCTACTGACGATCGTGACATGGTGACAGCGTGGACAAAGAGTTAAAACACGTTAAGCATGGTTCATCTGCCGAGAACTAGCTTTAATGGCGGGACAGAGTTTGTACTGCAGCGGCGCTCAGTCCCAGTTCTCCCAGTCTTCATCCAGCTGGAAAACAAAACGGAAGGAATGATTAGTGAATTTCCCAATTTTATTCTAATTAAATGGTAGCCCAATGTGTGGGTTGCTAGGATTGAGGTAAATATCACAAAAAGAATGCTAACCTCTCCAGAAGCTTCCACTTTAGAGAGTGCCATTTGGACCTCCTCTTCTGTCATGTCCAGGTCAAAGTCTTTCTCCCAATCCTCACTCACATCGGTGCTGGACCCTGGAGAGGTTGTAAGAGAAATAACAAGAAAAGAACACTTGTAACTTCCTATGACCTTGGATCTGCTGCTCCTTCTAAGCCTATTTAGTGGAAAACTCATAACCACATCTCTGAACCTAATCCTGTTTGGATTCAGGCTCCCAAAAATGGAATAAGAAACTCACTGTCAAATTGTCATTCTCAGCGCATCATACCTTTCTTGCCATTGTTTGAGGGCGTAGACTTCCCGCTGTCAGAGTTAAGCTCGAACACTCTCAGGTCCTGGGGCCCCTCTTCCTTTGTGGTGTCTGGTTTAGAGGTGGGGGCAGGAGCCCGCGCTGACACTCCATCGACAGTGACCTCAGGCTGGGCTACAGCTTCTACTGGAGCCTCGGGATGTGAGCCGCTCTTCCCAGGCCGCTGGTCCTGCTGCGTCTTGTCCACCATGTCTTCCAGGCTAGCTTCTGTCAGTTTCTTGGTCAGCTCAGTAGGGACAGGCTCTGGCCTCACCTCCACCTGTGTCGGCAGGCTGACGCTGTCGCTGCTAATTGAGGGAGTGCTTGGGGACAGGACGGGGCTCAGCAGAGTCATTGCTGTGGGACCCGTCGAGGTCGCGGGCAGCTGGGCTGCACTGTCCTCCAGTGGGGGCGTAAAGTCGAGGCGGGATGATGACGTGGCACCGAGGAAGTCATCTGATGTTGACAGCATGAATACCAGAAAGTATAAGACAGTGTAAGTGACAGGCTTCAAAGAAAAGCCAATTATTCACCATCTTAAATTGTTGCTAGCTTACCCTCCTCCTCCTCTTCCCAGCCCAGGCTCTCTGTGTGGGTGCTCTGCTCTGCCCTCTGCTTCAGTGCCACTCTCCTTGCCTCCTCCTAGAGGACACAATCAAAATAAACTTTTATTATTTATATATTACTTTTACTGCTTAGATTGTTTTAGAGAACTGCATGCAGAAAAGGACGTGTAGTGCATTAGGATGATGCCCTAAACAGAAATCCATCAACAATCCAAGGTAATGCTTATATCTTAACTCTACGTCGGCCAGCAGGTGGCACACAAGACAATGTACTGAGTTGACATAAGAGGCTACTTGACATCTTGAGGGTCATCTGCAGCCAAGAACAAACTAAAAACAACAGCATGTTCACCTGGTCCAACTGGAAGACTTTGTAGAAATACCTCTGCCAGAATTCTGAATGGGCTACAGCTGCCGGCACCTGTGTAAGAAACACAACGTATAAAACCAATCCTATCTGCATACTTAGTTTAAAACAAAACTGAAGGCTATTCTTTATAACAGTGTAGAGAAGAGCAACAAATAGTACCATTTTGGTGTATAGGGCTCGTATAGAGGGACTGTTGACCAAAAGCTCCGAAATCTCTCCTTTCTTCTCCTCCAAACTGAAGCTGGACAGCCAGTTGTCAAACTGCTCTGGGGGACCTGGACACAAACAAGCTCAGATGAAAAAACACTAGGAAGGCACAGAAGAGTATAGACAAATATTTGGTAAGGATCTTCTCAGCCCCCTCCTATCTCTATACCCAGCATTTAAATTTCACTTCTCATTCTTGAACAGTACTTCTTTCGGTCAAATAAATAGTGGGTCTCCATACAAATCCAGTAAATGCACTGAGTGATAATTCTGCAATTAAGTAGTATTTGACTCCCAGAAATGGTCTAAGAATGGGTGAACAAAACAGGACTTAAATCTGTAAAGGCAGTTTAACACGTTACTTCAATAATGATAAAAGAGACACCAAGTTTGCCATTTTTGTTGCAATTTTTGTCTTACCATCAGGCTCATTGCAATACGTCGCAGGATCAGCCTGTAGACTGTAGAGACGCGCCTGTAGGGAAAACAAATACTTCGCTCCGGTTATGCGTCTCCCATGGGCACATCATGTGCTCGCTTTTAACAGTGCTACAGCTGCTCTTTGAGTTCATGTAACAAATTTAAATCCATCCTGAATCAACACATTGTTAAATGCTTTAAAAGAGCTTTACTTAGACCAAAACCACTTAAACAGTGAAGTTTTGTATTTTCTTATCATAACGTGCAGATAAAGCCCCTGCTCAAGGGCACAAGAGGGGTGATGAGCTGTAGCTTGTCATTTAGAAACTGCAAAAATAGGCTCATTAATTGGCTCAGTTACTCTAAACTCCAAATGGTTAGCCCATGATACAAGTTGGACTGATGCCCACCTTGGTACTGTCATAGACCTCCGTAGTTCCTGCTGGGGTTGCCACCAGAGTGATAACATCACAGTCAATGGTTTTATCAGGAGGTGGGGCAAGCGTATCCGTTATGACCCCTAAGAAGCTAGAAAGGCTCTTCTTCACCTTTTCTGTGGTCTCCGAGGAGCCCTCCACCTGGAAAGCAGCATAGGTTAACATAGCGGCATATAGAGTGTGATCAGTAAAATCATCATCAATTACCCTCACGCCTGGTGATGACCTGATACCATATTCCTCTCTAAACATAACTGTCATTCTTTTAATGCCACTGGGAGATGACAAGTGCCTTACTTAATGGCAACATGCAAGACCATTTTGCTTAGCTCTGATTGCTGACTATCTAAAGGCAGTGATCCAGATGAAAGCTGTACCTTACCGCAAGTTTGTTTCTGACAGCACTGGCTGTAGCCACAATTGAGCAGGCTGTATCATGTTGCACAACAGTGGAAAACTCTGTTAGGTCCCGCTTTATGAATTCAAAGGCCTCAGATGACTGCAAAAGAAAGGACACAATAGTATAGAAAATAGTGGTTAGAGCTAGTGAAGCATTCTGTAGAGCAACATCAACAGGACTGAGATTATAACTGCTGACCATCTGCTATAGATGCAGAAAAGAGCACTGATTTCCATGATTTGTGGACGCCTACCTTGTCTTTGACGGCCTGGAAGCTCTGCTGAAGCCAGCCTCCCCACCAGCCTTCTCTACAGTCAAAACATAATAGTTGAACATATTCCAAAAACACAACAGAATAGAAACATTTGTACAAACCGTAATACCAGTAACGTTAGGAGAAATTTCCCGTTGTTCGTCTATCAAAAGGTCCAGATTGCTGGTTAATTTACCGAGCTTTCAACCTCAAACATAAGGGTTGTCAGCTGCTAACTTGCTAATGTTAGCTAACGTTAACTTATACACATAGCTCGGCAAGCTAAACTAGTTAGCTATCAGTGCGATCCCAGCTCACTATATCGAGGGAAGCCATCAGGGCGACCCGGATTTGGTTAAGGCTGTAGATCGATGCCAGATGCAAAAATAGTGCATGTATACAACCAGATGACGCTTATTGCATTATTTAAACTCTTCTAGACCAAAGCGAACGCTAGCCAGGCTAACTTCCAGGCTAAGCTAACGCTAGCCCAGCTGGTGCAATGTTTTGGTAAACAAATGGACTTCCTGAAATGACTCCCACTGCTATGGAATACACCGTTTACACAAACTAATCATACTATATCTAATCAGAGATGCAACAATACAAGGAACACAAGATATATACGTTGTCAGCGCCGTGTTACTATATAGTTAAATTTTAAAACAAAAACTAAATTGCGACTTCACTCTCACCCTTCAGCCATCTTCAGACGATGACATCATCAATATTTACTGAACTCTAACCCCGGCTGCATGGCTTGAAAAACAGTAGACACGTCATGCAATATGACTATCCATCCACGATACAAAAAAACACAGTTTATAAATACAGAAGAAGTGTATTTTTTTCTCGTATAAATGTTTCGTCTTACATGAGCAGAAAATAATCGTTGTGTTGTTAATGCGCTACGGTCTACGGTGGCTGCAGAGGATCAAACTGAACGACGACGCGAAAGGCTGACTGGAAAGAGTGGGGTTTTTTGAGGTATGAATGCACCTATGAGAGTCTAGTGAAGTGTGTGCAAATGTCCTACAGTTACAAGTCATTTAACCAATTAGCTGTAGATGAAACCTAACACTATCATGCATCCAGTCAAACCCACACTCTTTGAATCATGTTGTGTGGCTAATCAGTGCTTAGTAATTCCCAGCCTTCATATATCTCTCCCTCTCAGCACGTCTGTGTACGTGCATGTCAGCGTATGTGCGCAGACTGATGCTTATGTGCGTCCACTCCATCCCAGCTGTGCTTTCTCCTCATCAGTATTCTGGGTGAAAAAGAGCCAGACTTTACTGAGCATAAAATAAAAAAGGTCAGACAACAAGCCTCGGGAAGAGTGTTCTCCCTTAATTGAAGTTCCCCTTTATCCAGACGCTGCACAATGTGTGCGTATGTTCTGCAATATGTCTCCCCTGTCCAGCCCCTCAATCCTCTTAATTGGGTCTTTCAGTTCCCTAATTAACTCTGTCAATCCAGGCTGCGCTGAGCCAAGTTGGACACGCATCCCTCTATTGATTAGGATCTGAACCAGTTAACTTATCCATCTGTCTACATGGCAATGGGGTGATGGTGCTAGCACGGCATGGTGCATTTGATGCTATGATGTCACTTCAGCTGCTTATCAAGTAAGTAGTTCAATTTGTTTTGATCCCTGATCTTGGGAAGGGTTGTAATGACTGTAATGGCACACATAGGCTATGTGTTGTCACTCCCTCCTAACTACAGAAATATTGAATATCTCCCAAGCATTGTGGCTCTAAAAAGCCCCTTTCTGTATCACTGTATTTGATTCCCATTTTCACAATTAATTGTGCACAATATTATGACTTAAAACCAATGCTGCCACTGCTGGTTAGCATATGCTGAAAAGCACCATGTTGACAGCAGCGGCTGACCATAATGGCACACAGAGGCACTGTCCATATTGTATGATTTAAGTTGCATATCCATTACACACCACACATATCACACACAGACACACACCCACTCCAGACTGATGATGCCACATCGTGGGTTAACACCATCTGGTGCCGATCAAGAAACACCAGCTTTGCACAAGTCAATGTCTCTAATTATCCACCTAGAGCAAAGGGAGGCCGATCCCCACTAATCCCCACAATGTGTTCTGCTTCCCATTCCCACCTGTGCCCAAATAAAGGGGGGCCTTGTGGGAGGACCCAGGGTCTCAGTGTCAGGGGACCAGGGACCAGGTGACGCTGCAGCGCCGGTCCCCACGACAGAAGCTCCGTCGCCGGGTTTGGCTGGCAGCTGCCTCCCCCCACTGGGACATCCCACAGCTGACAATCCCCCAGTACTGACAGGGGCTCTTTACAGTGTCAATAGCCTCATATATTAGAGCTAACCGCCTTTGTGGTGAGCGAGGGTGTCAGGCCTTTTGGCCCGACAGCGCTTGTTACCATGATGAAATGTAGATTGAATGGAGGGGGTCTGTGTCCCAGGCACGAGAGCTTGGCCTCCCCCGGCCTTTGTGTCCCATGCACAGCTATTGTTCAAACCTATTCAGGGCTCTCAGGAGGAGGAGGAGGGGGGCAGAAGGGAGGTGGGTGAGAAGGAGTTACATCTCTTCATTTCTCCCCTGTTCTCCAACTCATCTGTCAGCCGTGGGAGGATAAGCATGTATTTTACACGCTTGATTTGTTGCTAAGTGAAGGCCAGCCATTGTTGGATTGTTTGACTAAATTATGTTCATGGCAATCAGTGTGCATAATGGTGTGTATGCAGTTTAGTTGATTAATCATTGTTATCAATCAGCTATCAAATTCAGTTTGTGTTGAAGAACATTTTCAATACAAATGCAACAGAATTTGATTGCAACTTTGTGTTAATATGTAGAATTATTAATTATATAGTTTTGACCCATGTTTATGCAGAAAATTTAACTCTGTGCAGTTTTAAGATGAACCTCTTTGAGTTTGACCGCACTATCTCCTCCACTTTAAGTTTGCCCTTTGTGTGAATATATCCATGTTGTTATGGGACAGTGACAAATCCCCTGGCCTAGAGCTAAGGACATAGCTGTGTCCCTCGCCTGCGTCAGACAAAAGTGACGCGCCTTCCTGGCGCCTGTGTCGTCCTTTCATCTCCTACACCCTGTTGAGGTGAAGATGGATGGTCCCCGGGCTCAAGAACACCACATTGAGCCTCTGTGCTGGCGTATTGTCTGGCCCTTCTGTCCCTCTTTAGCTCAGAGGTTGGTCTCTCCAAAGCTGGTTAGCAACCAACACTCTTTCCTAAATACCGCTCTTCCCACTGCTCCTGTCCTTCCTAGCACCAAATCAACTCCTTCAGTCTAGTGTAGGAAGCTACCTAGCAGGTCTGATAGTTACATTTCCCATGTATTTCAAACTATATTTCTAAAACCCTACTAGGAGAGGAGCTGCCATGTAAAAAGGATCATTACACAACAGACATCTTGCTGTTGACATCTTGACCAGACCAATTCTAACACAAATCACAAATAACAAGCCTAAAGAACTAATAATAAAGATTTCAGGGTCATATCTGTAAAAAGACGAAGTCAGACAAAATGTATTATAACAAGAGTTTAATTTAAGAAAATCCTGCACAATAGGATACAGCGGTTTCACTTTTTAACATTTCATCACCGCAGATATCAGATAAATTAGTAGCAACAGTCTTTGCTATTCTGATGTAGTCCTTAGTGCATTTAGAATATTTCAGTATAAACAAAGCAGAGAAGACGATTTATAAAAATAGCAGCGGTTTACATGATAGAAGATATATACAATATATATACATGCTCTGGCGCCTGCCAGGGTTTTATCAGTTCAATTAACAATCTTCAGGGAGCTGCTTGGTATGCAGGGTTGATCCAAACAGCAGAGGTCAGTTTAAGAGTCTCCTGCTCACTTGTTCATGGACAGGCGCAGTGTGGAGGTAGTGGTGGGCAAAGGCTGGCAAAGCGAGCAGGGACAGGGCATGCCCGGGAAGTGCCTGTAGGAGCTGGTCAGGTGGAGGGGGTCCTTCAGCAGGCCCTGGACCGGAGCATGAAAACCCAGGAAGCTGGCTGACGGGGGCGAGTGCGGGGCCGGGGCCGGAGGAGGCGAGTGATGCTGGAGAGCAGAAGCCGTGCTGCCCACCAGGGAGTGCAGGGACTGGGCCAGGGGATGCAGCGGGAGGTGGGCGGTGGGGGCCGGAGCACTGATCCTGGGGTGGCTGGTGGAGCGGCTCTGGGCGCTCCCTCCATATACATCCCCCACCAACTTCTTCATCTCCTCCAAGGAGCTGGACAGCATGAGAATGTAGTTGCGGGCCAGCAGCAGGGTGGAGATCTTTGACAGCTTGCGGACAGAGGGGCCCTGGGCGTAGGGCATGACCTCTCTCAGGCCGTCCATCGCCTGGTTCAGATCGTGCATCCTTTTCCTCTCCCGGCTGTTGACTTTCAGTCTCAGGTCCTGCACCTCATCCTTGGAGAGGTCGGACCTGCTCTTGCTCTTGCCGTCCCCCTCGCAGTGCTCTGTCCTGCCCTGGCCGGCCTCCTTGTTCTCCCTCTGTTCTTGGCAGTATGTCTGGAACATCTTGTTGGAGAAGAAGCTCCCAGCGGAGTCATCCACCACCAGGTCTGGGGATGAAGAGCGGCTGCAGGTGGAGCCAGCATCAGAATCCATCTTGGTTTGAAAAGGAGTAAAACACAAAACACAAAAATGGTCCAAAAAATACAACCCCAAATATTGCGGGCTTGAGTTGAGTGCTAAAATTCTAAGAGAGAGAAAAACAGTTCTTCTGATTTTTGAACACCAAAGGCAACAGTTCCCTGTGATGTTTTCACAGTCTCACTTCTCTCAAAGTTTTGCTGTGTTGAATCTGGTGATGAGGCTGTCCGCAGGAGTGAGTCTGTCTTAACTGTCACCCACTGGGGTGTATTTATACCGCCGGCACAACAAAGGAACAATAAGGCGCATAATGAGACACTTAGAGCCACAGCCAATTGCAGAAGGGACACACTTTCACCCCCTCACACCTCCCTCCTGCAGCCCCCACCTCACCTTCCCACACCCACATTTAACTCCCCCATCCCTGATCAACCCCCTACACATTAACCAAAGCAAGGATATGTTCACATGGTTGTGTTAAGGCATATGCCAAGGAGTTAACCAGAACTTTGTTAAAACTTTCAACACACCAATAAACAGTTGTTTATATGCATATACAGTATGTGTGTGAATATGCAATTGGTTCAGTAGTGAGATGTTCAAATTGGAAAGTATGCAAAGATGTTGACTTCTGAAGTTTCTTTTCCATTACAGCTAGTGCCGACTAGGTTCATGTGGTCATCTTGATATTGGAGTAATAAAGACCTCATGAAACATTCAAGCCATGTCAAATACTGCCTGCTTTTGCTCTCTGGAGAGAGATACATTTGTGTGTTGTTTGAAGTCGCACAAACAGATCACGGCTTTATTCATGTTGTAACTAGGCATTGAAACAGAACTAAAAGCAAGAGCGGGAATCTTTGATTTGATTAGATCTGCTGTAGACCGGAACAGAAGACTATCTTCACACTGCCACATTTTCATAATACCAGATAAATGATGCCTGGAAGGCCTTATTTACATATGGTATCCATGAGACAGTGGGGAGAAAGGTATGAAGCACCGTATGTGGTGCTTAAACATAGACAAGAACAGCGTTAATGACAGACTAGGTACAATTCAACCAGGGGCTCAAGACAAAGGGGTCAGATTCAATACGACTGAGCTCCCCAAACAGTCTGCGAAATCACATCACTATCACTGGAAGGGGGTCCTTCAGCGGGGAGGAGGTAGTTAAAAAGATACTAAAGAGTGGGCACGGCATTGTCTTCCCCTAATTCAACCATAAAGCGCTTAACATTGGGCTATTTCACTTTCTCAGGTCCTGCATGGCATGGCTTTTCTTCCATGGGTCTGACTCTGCAGTGGTCCTAGATCCTTCATTAATATCACTACACAACACAACATGACGGTGTGCGCCCTGTTGTCACTGGAACATATCCTCATGGGGTATAATAAGCAAGGTTATTCATATACACAGAATTATTGCATGATCAAGAGTATTTTCAAACATGCTCGACTCTTTTAGAACTATTTTTCCCACATTTTCTTTCGTGATTATTCAGATTCATCAAAGTATCCTCTTGATGTGAAACAGGGCTGTAAGGGACACAAGACAAACTTCAAAGAAATTACTTTCTACCACTGTCGCATCCCATCTCTCTCATCTCAGATAGAGCCGTTTCCATTTGGTGACATCTAAAATCCTTCCAGGCTTGATGTCCAGATGTCTATCTGTTGATCTAATCTTCTGCCTGTATCGGGCTGAGTTCTCCCTCTTCTCGACATCCCTCTCTCTGTAGCGTTCAGAGGGCGGATTTCGCTGTTCAGCTCAGGAATTTCCTGCCTGTTTCTGCCAAGCAAAGTCTCCGGTGAATGGAGCATTGCTAGAGGGCTGGGGGCTGGAAATTATAATCATACTCTAATTCATGTGTTGCACCATCCGGGTTAGCGAAGAGATTTGCAAGAACAAGTAGATCTGTTTTGTGAACCTTGTATGTGGCATTGATGTCTGCCTGAAGCACAATAATTGCACAGTGATTTTATTCAATTCAAGTGAAAGCATTTTAGAAGCATCATGGCTGGAATGTGTTGTCTTTTCATCTTCTGTCAACTCATCTACGGATCTGTTTGCTTTTCTCTGCGTGGTACACAGTAGGACACCCTGGTTTATATTTACCCAACCCCAGTAGAGGCTCTGCTGCAACCGTGGGTGTCTTTGTGTCAACTTGATGATGTTTGTAGAAACTGGTTCCCTGTAGGAGTATATTTGAAGTGATCGCTGACCTGTAATTCATATGTTTGTATTTTAGTCAATTCATGGACTTGTATAGACTGAGACTCTTTAGTGAAGCGGAGTGTGATACATGTGTGTGCTTCTCAAACACACACAGACACACACAGAAATTTAAGTTGGGTTGACTGAGAACCCAGTGGGCCCTCAGACCCCCCACTACAGCTCCATCGGGGGCCCTGCAGGGTGCTTTGGCTCAGCCAACATTCAGTAATATTATAATTGGGGAACCTTGAGAGCCAACTTGAGCCATTTATTGGGAGCATATGGATTTTCCCATCGTTAGGCTCGGAGCCAACATGGCTGCTGGACTCTCGTCTGCTAATTGGGTCAGGTCCTAATTAACTGTGTTGGACACAATGGTCCCGGTTTCATTCTGTATCGGTCTCACAGACTTCGCAATGGCTGGTTCCATGCCACGGCTTTCATTGTATGTCACACACTTGTCAAAGGAGATGAAAACGATCAATGTTCTGTCTTTAATGGCCTTTATAAATTATATTTAAATGGAGATAGAATTGTGCCAAGGCTTGTCTTTAACCACAAATGAAGTTAGATTACTAAGATTGGCACCAACATAGAGTGAATGGAGATAGAGCGCAACAATCCCAAAATGGGTAGGAGTAGTAGTTGTACATTAGAAGTAGTAGTACTATGAACACATATGGATCATTGTTGGTGACAGTATCTGAAGAAAAGGAGATGTGATCAGTCCTTCTCTTACTCTACTGAGCCAGATAAATCCCATTCTCTCTCTCTTCCTTATTCTTATTCATGTGTTTACAGAGGCGATGGGCCACACAGAGAGACACAAGGGACTCTGAGCTTTGCATTTTACAAATGAAAGAGTAGCCACCCTCCATGTTTCCACATAATCCCTCAATTTTTAACCCTGGAGTGTTTGACTTTCTTCTCTGGACGGTACCTTTCAGATCCCTTCATTGCATTCATGGGCTCTGTGACAGGCTATTCTGAGGTTTAGAGACCCCCTTCTGCCACCTCGTGGGGTGCACTCCTATGAAAGTGCTCAGGTGACCAGAAAATGAGGGCATTATCACAGGCATATGCTTGTAGTGACAGAGGATCAGCCTAGATTAGGGCCTATCATAGCTCAATAAAGCGCTAAGCTCAAGAACAAACCTGTGGTTGTGTACCGTAAGGCTCCCTTCACTCTCTGCTGGTCATTGTTTAACAAGATCAGCGGCTAGATCTTCTGTACACACACTGAGTGTTAATCTGGCCATGTGGTGGAGAGGAGATACCATAGAGGACACACAGCATCTCCCTGCATCAGATTCTTTCCCTCTATTTACCTCTTTTTCTTCTTGTTGGTTTGATCTCGGGAGATGAAGATCACATCAGGAGAAATTATCAGAAGGAGAGTGGATATGAGCTTGGAATCAGTTTGGCTCGCTTCATCTATGGATCTAAATGTTTCCCTCTGAGTACCAGCGTCTGGCGGAAAGAGATATAAAATTGTTTCACGAAGTGTCTGAACGGGTCGACAAGTGTTTCTGAGAACGGGGAGTGCTGCCCTTTGTTATCTCTCATCACTGGGACAAACCGCTCGGTGATTTATTCATTTACACTGCCTGAAACAATTGCATTATCTCGGTCACAACAAAAAGACACAAAGGCGCTATGAAAATCCCCCAGGACGTTTATGAGTCACTAAAGAGTCCAATAACTTTCCCCTTCATCTCTAAGCGGCCATGGAAGGGGGCATGCTGTGGAGGACTGGAGGGAGAGGGGAGTCGGGAGGGGGACCCAGGCCCAGGGAGAGATGCTGATTATGGGCAGGATGAAAGGAGCCCAGGCCCTCTCCTCTGGAGCTGAATGGAGCTCGGTCAGCAGGCTGTCCCATACACCGACCCGCTCCATGCTGCTAGAGCTTCATAAATTACCCCACAATTACCCCAGGGGGACGTGAGCAGGGGGACACAGAGGGAGGAAAGACAGGCGAGAGGGGGAGAGAGTGAAAGGGGAAAGAGCAGAACCGGTTGCAGAGCAGACCGTCATCAGGAGGGACAGGGTGCCGGTCCAGATGTTGGCCTTCAGGTGGCTGGGACCCAAATGATGGCCGCCACTCTGACACTGTCACTTCTGCTATGTGTGAGAGACTCGGTTTTAAATAGCTGGTATTACATGCACTGTAAAGTAGACAAAGGTCCAAGGTGCACCGCACAGGCACGTGCATGATGTTGCACCCATGTCTCTGATTTCAGCTGAATAATGGAGGTTTGTATTCTAGTTTTTATTAGTAAATCAAGTGCTGAGGAATTACTAAAAATGAAATACTTTCATACACAACATGCAGCTCAAAGTGCTTTACATCAATAGAAGGCAGATAAAAGACGGCAGATAAAAGACAGATAAAAAAATAAAATTCATATAAAAGAACAAGCAAAATTCATTGCATTAAAAGAATCAAATCAAGTAAAATAGAAAGATAAAAGAACACAACAAATACTCCCACTTTTAGATGCACAAGAAATACATGAAGGTTCTCTTCAGCAACCCAGTATATGCAGATGTATAGGTACTATGATCACTGATGTATATATCCTGTTTAATTATGACTCTAGGTATCAGTTACTAGTATATACAGTATATTTATATGGAGCAGTAACCACTCTTGTGCAATAACCACTCTAGTTAGCAAAGGCAGATATATTAATAAGGATTCCCTAAGTCACAAGAAAAGATCATTATATAGTATAGATAACTGTATGAACATAAGGGAGACACGAATAGTTGCTGTAAATAAGGAACATTGATTCAGTTGTTGATGGGCAAATTAAAATCAATCAGCAAAACACATACACTCACACGCCTACACACACACACACACACACACACACACTCACACACAAAGTGTATCTGTTCGGCATTGTGCTGGTCACACTTTTGAACAGTTGGCTGCTCACTGATGCATGGGGATGGCTTTGTGTCCCCAATCTGCAGACTTCTGCCGCTCTCTGCCCCCCCTCTGTCCCTCTGCCCCCCCCCACCCCCCGTCCCCCCTTCTCTGTGTCATCCAGTCTGATAAAACAGGGGACCTGCTACCACAATAATCTCCCTCCCCGACGCCCAGGCACGACTCCTGCCTTTCATCAGCATCATTGTTTCAGTCTGTTACCTCCGCTTGTGCTCCCTCGCCACGGCAACACACGCACACACACACACTCACACACCTCCCCCCTCCCTAGTCCCCGTCCCATCTGTGGATAGGCCTGCCATGTGTCCATTCAGAAGGGTGCCGGCGGCAACGCCACTGTATGTGGAGAGTACATGATGCTGTCCTTTTGTGTGGGGCTCAGTCCTCCTCTACTTACCGCTGACCCTGGGGTCACCGTGCACAATAACCTGAGTGTTGGTGGCCACTGGCTGTCCTCATTGGCCCATGATTAACGAGCTGATCAATGGTCTGTGTGTGTGTGTGTGTGTGTGTGTGTGTGCGTACATGTGTTTGGTCTCTACACAGCCAGTGCAGACCCATTGAATCGAGTGTCTCTTTTTTTGAGTATTGGTCTTTTGAAGGCATCAGACAAGTTAGTGACACACAATTGGCTTCATTGGCTGTTGGTTTGATGAAGTGAAATGAATAACTGCAATTTAGCTCAATGGGCACATGCCTTGTCTGGGTATTAGAAGACTGTGAAAGCAGGCTTTATGGAGCTGTATTGCTGTAATAGTTCAGGCTCACATTTTATGCCCCTCAAAAAAACCCAAAAAAAACCTCTGTATCTTGTCCACACTCACCCAAGGCTTACTCATCACGGTAAAACCTGCAGAATTCAAAATCTAATTGGGCTGACATTTAAGTGTGAAAACTGAATATGAGATTAATTATTTAAAATCCTGGCTTATCCCCTTCAGCCTGCCATCTACATCTCCTTATCTCTCTCTCTCTCTCTCTCTTGCTCTTTCACTCACTCACACACACACACACACACACACACACACACACACACACACACACACACATAGATGCACACACGCCACGACTCACCCAAAGGGCTCAGGTGGGCGATTACGGACTCACATTAAACCTGAATTCACATATGGTTGGGTCTGAATACTAATGAGGAGATCTGCTCCTGTGGCACATTATCATCCAGTGTCCAACACCACTCAGAGTCTGATCTGTGTGTCCTGTAGGTGTGACAGATCGAGGAAAAACACAGACACATGCCCGTGGATTCGCACACACACACACATTTGCACTCTAACAACAAACACATAATTTGAAACACAAACTCTGACTGGCCTCTCTGGCGTAATAGGTGCTGTCTTACTCTGCTTTGCTGACAATAGAGAGGCCACGACCCCGTAGTTTATAGGCCTCCTGTTGTTTAACTAGTGGAACCACAGTTATTGAACAGGGACGGAGTGTGATGGCGTTCCTGACTTGTCCCCATCATAGGAGATCTGTCGCTCTGCTGTCATGGAATAGTAATGTTGTCACAGTATGTTTTAGTGTTTTAGATCATCATCACCGAGATCATGATTGTTCAGCATTTATTTAAGACATAAGATATGAGAGACTGTGATTTTAGATCAACTAAGAGGCGTTGGTAGGCAAGACGTGACCAGAATCCCTGTAAAGCGCAGCCTTGAGAAGCGTATTGCTTTATAAAACAGAGGTAACACCAATTAAAACAGAATGCAAATGTCCAATAAGTGTGTTATTTTTAATGAATGATAATTAAATAGTAACAATTCCCCCAAGTGATCTAGTTCTTGAACAGTAGCCAAAACGTGGTTGCTAAGCGACCTATAGGTACTGGTACTGGTGAGTTCCAGTTTGGCTATTAATATTTAAATTAACTGCTATTCAGTCACAAGTGTGCATTTATTGGGTATTTTACAACAGCTTCAAATGCAACTCAGCCAATCAGAACTAAGGACCAGAACTACAGTATATCTGTTTTATAAATTGTTAACATACCATCTCAGCAATATATTGTGTTAAATTTTATAATCCTGAGGAGTCCTTTTACTTTAGAACTATACTATACCTACTATACTACTTATACTATAGCAGGTCAGTAGGTGTGCTGATCTGACCATGGATTAGGTTCCTTTTACCTTCTAATTCATAATGCCCTGAAAGACAAAAACCAGTCTAGATCAGCAGTCCTTGTTGAGGAATCAGCTAAATATCAGTGGTTCTTCATATAGAGATAGCAAGCCACTTTTTTCAGGGAAAGTGCAAGCATGGATGTATTTGTGTGTAGGGGACTCATCTCATCTCATCTCATCTCATCTCATCTCATCTCATCTCATCTCATCTCATCTCATCTCATCTCATCTCATCTCATCTCATCTCATCTCATCTCATCTCATCTCATCTCATCTCATCTCATCTCATCTCATCTCATCTCATCTCATCTCATCTCATCTCATCTCATCTCATCTCATCTCATCTCATCTCATCTCATCTCCTCTCCTCTCCTCTCCTCTCCTCTCCTCTCCTCACAGCTAAGTAAAACAGGTCTGCATCTCAGATGACCACCAGGCCGCTGTCATATGTCTGTGTGGCCTTGCCAGTGGCGTGAGGGCTGGCTGTAGGTTTACAGCACCTTTGTTATTGATGCCGTTCTTTGTCTCGCTTTTCCTGTACCAGAGAGGCACAGGCCTCTAAGCTTGGCCCAGCAGACCCTGCCCTGCTGAGTGCAGCATTAAATATCAATACATGTTTACGAGGGCCCATAAATGCTCGATACAGAGAAGAGATGGAGCAATGAAAGAGAGATGCATGCACCTCATCTCTCCCATGTGTATGAAAAGGAAAAGTGAGGAGGAGTAAGAAAGGGAGAGAAATGAAAAAGAGACATAAAGGGAAACAACTGTCCACCTGTTGCAGCTGTTGTTGGTTGTGATGTTCTTTCAACCATTCTTTCTGTTTTGCAACAACTTGAACCATGTGAAGTTTCATACAGCTATATATCATACATCTTTAATTTTCAACGCTCATTAATTCATGACTTTTAATTCAGGTTTACCATCTACTAGCATTAAAGAGTGGCAGCATCCTTTAAACTTTTTCCTTTACTTAGTTTCCCTAGTAATGTATTATTCATGATGCGTTAATTCCTAAAAAGATTTAGGGATCAGAGAGTAATGAAACAGCGTAGATTTAAAGGCAGAGTACACTGCACTTAAACAAAAGGCCCCATAAAAGTACAGCTCTAGTGACTGTGTGGCAGTATATTTGGGGGACAGTGGGCAGGCGGGGTTGTACCCCAGCTCTGGCCTTTAAAAGATTAACCCTGAGCCCACAAAGGCACAGGGGGCTGTGGGGCCAGGCAGGGGCGTGCGTGGGTTGCTCACTGGTTAAACATTGGCAGTCCTGATCCCATGTCATTGTCTAGTTAAAGCTCTACCCGGGCCCCTGTTAGCGGCGCAGACACAGATCTTGGCAGCCGGAGTGAGCCGATACAAAGGCCGTCGGTGCCCGAAAGGCAGAGATGGAGATGTATGGGTCCAGGGTGGGGTAGGCGCCACGTGGGGCCTGCGGTTGTAAAGCCCAAAGCAGGACAGATTGGACAGCGCAGCCCCCCCCACCCCCCGGTCCTCCTCTTTCTGTGTGTCTCTGTGGTTTGACAGTGATAAACGGGACACGCAGCCTTCCAGAACAACAAACAGACACTGCCTCATTTCCCCAATGTGGGCGAGGGCAGGCATAAAGGAGGTGCCATCCCATTAGGGCCTGGGCTCAATGCCGCTGAGCCTGGGACGGAGGGAGGGGGGCCACTCGACCAGGGGCCCCCAACCAAGAGGGGACAGCTCTGCTGTTTTGTTTTCTCAAAAAAGTGTCATAAAAAACTCTCCTTAATTGGTGCTCCATAAAATTAGCATCTCCAAACTGATTAGATTTCCTCTCCCAGTTACTATTGTGTGTTCCGGTGACCCCGTCCCTGTCATTCACTTTCGGTCCTTTCACAATTTTATTGGGCATCAGAGAAAGAGGAAACTCATGTAAGATTGTACCCTTTGCCCTCCACTTCTCCTCCTCCCATTTTAGTTAACCAAGTCTGTGTCTCTTTTAAACAATTGCCTTCTGGAATGCTGCTGAAAAGAAGACTCATGATAATACATTGAATGTTGTTATGTTAAACTGGCCAGAAGGCATGACTTCAGTGCCGTTTCAGTTTCTGGCTTAGAGCGAGTGTGCCACAGTTACATTGAAAATTATTGTGTTGTAGATTATTTATGGTAGAAGACATTGTGTTTCTGTCTTCCACTAAACCTAACTGCAGCCTAGCTATTTGAATAACCACAACCATAGGCAAGACACGGCAATTGAAAATGCATCTAACTAGATTAACCACAGTTCCTGGAAGTAGTGCCTAAACGGATATGTCTCGCAAAAATCTATATTGCAAAAAGTTTTTCCTTCAGCAAAACCCTGTTTATAAACATGTCAAGGCAGCAGAGACTGAAATATAATCCCATTAACTTTGAATGGCAAGTCTATTACTCTGTTGCATAATGTGTCTCGCACGCCATGGATAATCGCCATCTCAGTGGAAATGGCGGTGAGATAAAGGGATTTGTGATGCCTTGACATCTTTATGGATGGAGTAATATGGTTAGTGGGACCGTCAGCTGCCCAAAAAAAAAATTTGGGGCCATCAACTTCCTCCGATCCAAACTGACATCTATCATGAGTGATGCTTAACATAATCACTTCATTATGGGTAATCATCTCTTCAAGTCATTTTACTGCATGGAGCTAAACGATATTTTTTTTTAAATGAAAGCAAAGTGGGTCTAAAGAAGACAGTTTAAGAAAAATTACATAAGATAAACGATTCAAAAGATAAAAAACTGTGTCAACTCCTCAGTGCATCTGTTGCTTGAAGGGTTGATCTACTAATATATGGGCAGCTTCCAGTTTTTTAGAATTGTTATAAAGGAGACTGTTCTTCTTAGAAAGTGAAGATACCTACAGTCATATTAGGATGGATTATTCTACTATGTGTCTCTTATCTCATCTCTTTTGCCTCACAGCAAGAATAATATATTTAGGTTTTTTTTAGAGTTAATTAGTGGAAAACCTGATGATTATATTTTATCAAGGTCAAATTTCTGCCAAAAATGAACTCCATAACCAAAGTCAGGACTGGGCTCCTTTGAGTGTGATCTGTGTGTCAGCTAGCAGTGGGAGGGACACACGAGGTCGTTAGGGAGGGGGGACTATCATTGATATACGCATATCTTGGGGAAAGTGAGTGTTTAAGAGTGGGAACGTAGCCGGTCTTTGTGATGCGGAGGGCACGGGAGGGTTAAACCAGGTTCTACTCGGCCCCCTGACCCGGGACCTCTTTGATGCCATAGCCTTCAGGACGTGGGCCCCTGAGGGGGCTCAGTGTGGGACGGCCCTGGGACCCGGACGACTGCCACAGAATCAGCGGGACCGGGGGAACATGCCTTTGTCCCCTAAGAAAATGTACGTGGCTTTGGGTGGGGCCGGGGGAAAGGTCACATACAGAGAGCATGGGGAGAGAGGAGCGAGATCAAAACAAATAGACCGGGGAAATGGAGCTGATCACATTCTCAAGGCCTGGGGATGTGGTTGGTTATGTGCTGCATGGAATACTATCTGTCTGGTTTAGTGAGGTTGGTCTTTGCCTGCAGAGTGTGTTGGTTTACAATGATCATCCACATATAGATGCAAGATTGCAGTCAGAGTGAGGAGGACATTGACTTTTTTTTATCAGATGATAGAGTGGTAAGTTTCAGTTCCTTAAAAAACATTTCCTCTTATTGTATGATTTTGCTGCAGCTTGGCACATGAATTTCAGAATCTGTAAAACTCATTAACACAGCAGAGGGGTCTGTAAGAGCATTTTGTTTTTAGGAACTATTATGCCCCCTAGTGGCTTTACTCATGCAAGTCACCATTTGATTGCTGCCACAAAACCACAGAACAGGATGCACCTGCCACTGTAGATACTGCTGCAATGTTGCTCCACCAGCAAGGAAACAAAAACAAATTCACCAGTGAGGGGGGCAGTGAAGTGTGTCAGAGAGCAAAACTGAAAACAACAATTTATTTGACATATAGGTCACATACATTTTAAGTATATTCACCTATGTTCTTAAAAAGTTTGACATGTAGATGGAATTTTTTTTTTTTTTACTTTGTTTACCCATTGTAATTCAAAATATTGGTATATTGTATCCCAGAGTTTGCAAACACTGTATTTGTACACTGTAAAAATACAAGTAGTAAAACTCAAGTTTAGTTGTCACATAGTCCTTGTATGAAAAGGTCAGATGAAGCCAGTGGTCAGGTGACAGAGGGTTCCATTTTGCAATCACAAATTGATAAAATTATTATATCATGTTTCACACCTTACAAGTTTATGAAAACTGAATCTCCTCTCCTCCCACCTCAGGTCTTATGCTCTGCCAAAGGCCAGGACATTCATGTAAGATAGATGGAGTTTATTCGAGTCGCTCATTTCCACTCTGTCCATGAATAATGCAGTGAAGACAGCTGATGAGGCACATTTGCTTGTCAGGTTGAGAGGCACACGGGTTACATAAGAGCGCTGAGCAGTGTGGCTGAGGCTGAGGCTGTCTGACAGGCCTGCCTTTGAAGTGGCAGCCCCGCCACCTTCACCTCCCACCGGGATCCATCCCCGTCCCAGAGGGCCTGAGCTCATCCCTGTGGACGTAGGATCTGATCTCAGCACCACCCGGGCTGCGTCTGGACTTTGCTCTGCAGGACTGATGAAAGGAAGCAGCAATTTACAAATCGTTCTGAAGCTAAACGCTCCTGGAAGGTGTAGTATTCCCGGGTTAGCACTTGTTTACTTTGCAAGTTTGACACAACTGCCTACATTTTGCCACATGGATATGGACATGGACATGGTTCTGATTGTCTCTGCCTTGGACATGATCGCTTTCATACCAGCTGGCAGTTGCAGTGAGTCATTACTTGCTTATCTCATGCGTTGCTTATTGTCGCTGATGGGTGAAAACCTCTCAACTCCAATTATGGTGATTCTCATGTTTGAACTTCAATTGAAGGATCACATGCTCCTCTACAGGATGACAAAATTCCCCAACCCTTGGGTTTATGAGACCCTGTCATAACCATTTGGATAAACTAAAAATGCATGGTCATCAAGCTAGAAGCAAGGCTGTTTTTCTTAGATCCTGAAAAGTAGACATTTTGGAGATATGTGGTTTTCACCCTGAGAAGAGTTAGGTTTGAAATCTGAAGAGAATTCACTCATCTGAACTTGACGTCAGCTCTCTTCATCCATATGTTACCTACTCCTTCTCATATCCATAAGGTGGAGATGTGTATTTCATATTTAATGTGTTTTCATGGTGGTCTGAGCGGAGGCCCGGACACCGAGGCAGACACGTGCCTCCTCTATCATTTATGAGAGTTAATGCAGAAAGCGAGGGCAAGCAGAACAAGCTCCTCTCCTGGGAGAGCTGCGGGCGCTGGGAAATTACAAATCAGCAATATTACAAACCACGCTGCCAGCAGGAAAGAACTATGGACTTCATTGGTGTCTGATCTGTATGCATGTGCTAGAGAGCTGGTGATAAACCTAACCTAACTAACCTCTAGTCCTGGAGCATTGACAGGCCTGCAGCGTGTTTTTTGCAGGTGCTAATCTCTTGCATTTCTGATAAAAGAGCACCGCCAGAAAGTTTTTTTTTTCCGGTGTAAACAACCTGCCTTCCCTCGGGGTTGTTTGTCCCTCCTCACACAGCGCGAACGTTACGTAACAGCAAACTTTCCAGTCAGTTTCATTTATGTAGGAGACGGGAGGGAAGCGCTCGGATGTGAAAACAGCAAAACAGAGCGTTCCCTTTCCAAACGCCCTTCAGAAGGACACAAAGATCATTCACTCAACTTTAACTAATTCCCCCCAACTTTCATTTTCCATCCCATATTCCACTCAAATTTAATTTGGCACAAAAACAATCACCCAGCCCTAATATGACCATTACCAATAGCACATCCCCAAGAAAAATTGTCCTATTCTTCCCCAAGCGGCTGGTGAGAGTGGAAGCGGATTATGGAATCCCACTCGTATTTGGCAGATAAATTGTCACATTATCGCCTCCCATTTCTCTGTAAATCTGCCGCTCTAAAGCTCCTCAACTTTGGGAAAGGAGACGGCGATATCCTGGGGCAGAGGAAGCCTCTTCTTCTCCCTTTCTTCTCTCCCTCCCTACCCCCCCACTACACTCGGAAAAGTAATTTAATTCTGCTGCCTGTTTATCCTGTGAGTGAAAGGGATGAAGAGGAGGGGAGGAAGAGCTTGAGGGGCTCACGGTTGCATTAACTTTGTCCTTTCTCTTACCACTCCCTGCGCCAAAGTACAAAGGCTCGGTAATAACGGGGATGTCTAGATCACAGCTGTGGGTTCTGCGGAACATACGAATCCCACACACCTCCCACTGTTTAGCTCATGGGCACAGCAGAGGATCCAGATTTAACTCAGCTCCTGCACACAGGCCCTCGCATTCCTAATAGACTGTTAAATTGTTCACACAGATTTAGATGTGTGTAGGGCTAGGCGACATATCGTATAATATCAATATTGTGATATGAGACTAGATATCTTCTGGAATTTTGGTTATTTTTCGTTTCATTTTCTGAACTTATTAGGCTGTTCTGGCTGAGTAAAATGAATGATGATTGGCTTTACCTGCTCATCGTATCCACATTACGTATTACTGATTACACATTACTGATTACTAATGATCATTACTAATTTTCAGCATTTTTGTGTGTGTAAATATCTTATGAAAGCACAAATACTCATCCCTCAAATATCGCCACATTATCGATATCAAGGTATTCAACGTAAATATCGTGATATTTGATTTTGTCAAATATCGCCCAGCCCTAGACGTGTTATTCGTTTTTCTTTAAATCCTCTTTGTGTTACACATGTCCTCATTAACGGTGGTCACTATACTCTGAGAGAGGAAGGAAAGACGAGGAAATCAAGAGCGAAAGAAAGACAGAGACGGTAAAAGAGAGACTGTTCACACTTAGTACCAGACATCACACCCCGACCTTAACCACGGTCTGTCTGGGGCAGCCTAACCAGAGCCTGACAGAGAAGGTGAGCTCCTGATTAATGATATTTCCAGCGGTGGAATATTCATCTGCGCGCAATCTCCAGCCTCGATCAGCTCTCTCGCCCTCTCCCGGCAATGTCAGCGTGACTTTGCAGAACCTTTCCACTTCGGGGCCATCTATTTTACGGCGTGTTTATGGGCTAACAAACATTACATACTGTTTCAGTGACCTCAGGGGAGATGCTGAGAGAGAGAGAGAGAGAGAGAGAAGTGTGAGGTGAGGTGCAGCGCCTGTCTATGAGTGTTGAGAGAGTTTAGACTTCACAATCTCACCTTTGTGTGTGTGTGTGTGTGTGTGTGTGTGTGTGTGCGAGTACATGCCTACCTGTCACCTTACCCCTCCACTTCATTGCGGGCCAACGGTCATCTTCTCAACACGCTGTGCGTCTGTGTGGCGGGTCACATATCGACTGGCCCAAGCCTGTGGGGAGCTGCAGCGAAACACACTGTAACAAGACACAGTGACAGCTCTGTCTCTGTGATGTACTGTCCCCTACAGCTGACAGGGGGAGCTGTGGATCTCCCTTCCAGTCAAACTCCACCATGTTGACAGCAGCAGGTAGGCAGAACTGGCATATTCTCACATGCAAGATCATACATCAACATCTGTCATCTGCCATGTTACATGCTGTGTAATGTAAAGGTGTTTTGATTCATGCTGTCATCTTTTGCAGTACTACTTAACTTGCACATGCTTATAACCTCTTAATAATCAGTTGAAGTGTTGGTTGGGAGAGAGACAGAGAGAGAGAGAGAGAGTTTAGGTATGTTGATGTCAAGTATCTGTCTGTGGGGGTTTTTGCATCTCCCAAAAGACCCAGCGGTGCTGGAAAGCCTTGGGGCATCTCTAGAGGCTGTCTCAGCTCACACACATGAACACACACACACATCCAGAAACACACCAACACACACATATACACACACCCTGCTGTCACAGAAGATCTGTGCATGTATCTACTGTGTGTGTGTGTGTGTGTGTGTGTGAGAGAGAGAGAGAGAGAGAGGGAGAGGGACAGCTGTAGTTGAGTTGTCAGCGAACCAGAGCGACATGCTGCAATACCTGAGTGGAAACTAACTATATGCAAAAACTAGAATACACTGGCTAAAGTGAAATGTTGATAGTGACTGGGCAGAAGAACATGCAGAAGATGTCCAGCTAAGAGCCAGGCAGCTGAGGCAGAGGATTTTCAACATGGATGGCTTTTCTTGCTCGAGGCTCTGTTAAACCTCATTTGGTTCCTCCGGTTCCTGTGCTAATCTGAGCCGCTCGGCACGCCGGCCCGAAGGAGACGGCTTTCAGGATGAACAGGGGGAAAAGGGACACAAGGCTCTCCCGGTGTGTAATACTTTTGGCCCCTCTGTGACGCTCCCCGGCTTTACACCGGGCCGCACGTCTCTCGTAAAAATCCCACTCACGCTCTCTCCACGGTAAAGAGCCCAATGCTCTATAAACGTCTCCACTGGCAGCTTATTTATTTATTTATTTTTAAGAGCCTGTTAAACTGAAGGGTTTTATTCTTCCAGGACACAGTCCCTGCCAGACTACCGAGGGCACAATTTGGAGGGAATTTGTTTCATAGATTTCCGGAAGTATCGATGTTCTCCGTCTCTGTGACCACAGGCTGGGAGAACCGGGAGAGGGTTTCTGAGGTTTTGTGTTTTCACCGGCGGAGGCCTGGGGAGTGGAGCTGAAGCGTCCGCGATGTTAGGTGTCAGCTTGAGTTAGGACAGCCGTGTGTGCAGCTTCCCATGGCCTCGTGCCAGCCAGGCAGAACAAATACACTCTATTCTGCTTTCATCTACTTTTGGTTTGGCTCAGTAATTCTCTGTCACGCTCCATACGCACCTGCAGATACCTTTAACTGTAAATCATGGACATGGGAACCACATTGCAAGAATTACAATGTAGAATGGACTATCCTACAGGATGTCCCATAATTCGTTTGGACTCATGCCTCACCAGTAAATGGGCATGAGGTCAGATCAGACACCAGGCTTTGAATAGCAACCACTGCCTGTATCAAAGGCAGAACCTCGGGTTGTATTGTACTGTGTGATCTAAAGATGTTGGCTGTGACCTATAGATAATTGCATCAGAATGCAAACGAAAAAACCCCTTGATGCTCTGAGATGGGGACCAACAAAGTCAAACAAACACAAACAAACAGCCACATTATGCATATGGATGATACTGATTCCTCCAGGGTGCGGTGGCACAGTGGGGCGCAGAGACAGAGATAGGGAGAGATCAGAACCTCTTTATTCACAGTGCAATATTTCACATATTTTATTCCTGTACAATACAGTAAATGTACGGGAATTGTTCTCGGTGCAGGAGCATATCAGCAGCTCGCTCAGTGAAATAAGTGACACAATACAATACAATGTATTCAATACAAAGGTAGAGATAGACTGCTGTAGAGCTAGACATATCATTCTACATGCATTCAGTATTCTATATGTGCATTCAGCAGCCTGGCATGCATTGGAACAACATGCCATACTATAGATGTACTGAGTAGGATGGGAATGCATGACATTGTGTTGTGAGTATTGTGGTGCATGGACATAGTTCCTGAGGCTAAAGTGGTGTACAGCATGTGAGGGCATTATGAGTAGTGCAAGTTCAGCAAACAACACAAGTGTAGCTTTAAAGTCACAAGAAAACGGCATTGTGCTGGTTTCTTGCTTCTCTAATTCAACGTATTTCTGATTGAAATAGGATGTTGGGGTGTTAAAAAAGTGGACGGGTTGGACCATAACAAACACGGAAAGAGAAAAGGAAGTGAAGCCTATAGCATACTCGGTGTAGCTGGTGAAGCAATCCGTGGTGAAATGCTTTGTGCATAATCTTGTACTGTCACAAATTCCGGATTCTTCAAATTGAATAAATTCCAGCCGCCGGGACGCAACCATGGTGTCACAGGAAAAGGAAAGTTTTGGGAGGTACCCACAAACGCGCCGCTGAACCATGTTGCACCTTGTTTCACTTTGAAAGCTGTGAAGCTGTAAGTTTCAAATATCTATGATGATATTATTGCTGGAATTTTTATGTACACCTTCTGTTACGCTATGAAAGTAATGGGGCATTTGATATAAAAATACGAGAAAATAAAAAAAATATATAAGTATTTTGGCATTTATTATTAAACAGGTGTATGTTATGATATGGAGAATTAACAAGGTGAAGAAAAAAACATTTTTCATTTAATTGAGACTTAAGAAACGTACAAAAACAGATATTAAAAAAGCAGATATTATGAGTAGTGCAAGTATTATCACTGGGTAATGAATAAATGGACCAGCTAGTAATAGTAGTGGGATTACAGGTCAATGTATAGGTAATGATAAATTGGATTGAACAGAAGAGTCCTAGGAGGGCTGGAGGGGTTGAGTTGATGAATAGTCCTGGTCTCAGTTTACTGATACCGTCTCCCAGGAGAAAGCTGCAAAAAAAAAAAAAAACAGACTGTGATGGAAGAAATGGACCAGGATTGGTGAGACACTGAGCTTCATATGTTGCCACAGGGAGATTATCCTTTGTTGGGCTTTACAGATTAAACAGAAGATGGGCTCATCCTATTTGCAGGTGTTGCTGTGAAGTGCATCAGTTCATCTCCAGGGGCCAGTGGAAGTCAATCCAAACAGCTCCCAGTTGTTTTTTGCCACATTGCTGCCGAAAATGAGGCCCACCATGGTGTTACTGTCTGCAAATTGAGGCAGTTATTGGCGTAGGGAGCAGCAGAGGAGTAGGGGCAGTGCTTAATTTCTGCCGGATCCTGTTCCAGGCACCTCACGGTTTTGGACTACCTGTATGTACTTATACTGAACAAAAATATAAACGCAACACTTTTGTTTTTGCTCACATTTTTCATGAGTTGAAATAAAAGATCGAAGACTTTTTCTATGCACACAAAAGGCTTATTTCTCTCAAATTTTGTTCACAAATTTGTTTAAATCCGTGTTAGTGAGCACTTCTCCTTTGCCAAGATAATCCATCCACCTGACAGGTGTGGCATATCAAGATGCTGATTAAACAGCATGGTTATTGCACAGGTGTGCCTTGGGCTGGTCACAATAAAAGGCCACTCTAAAATGTGCAGTTTTATCTTGAAAAAATACATTTATTAGGCACTGAACTATGGATCTCACATGACTATGGCTACAGATATGCATTTTTTTAAAACCAGTCAGTATCTGGTGTGACCACCATTTACCTCATGCAGTGCGACACATCTCCTTCCCATAGAGTTGATCAGGTTATTGATTGTGGCCTGTGGCATGTTGGTCCACTCCTCTTCAATGGCTGTGCGAAGTTGCTGGATATTGGCAGGAATTGGAACACGCTGTCGTACACGCCGATCCAGAGCATCCCAAACATGCTCAATGGGTGACATGTCTGGTGAGTATGCAGGCCATGCAAGAACTGGGATGTTTTCAGCTTCCAGGAATTGTGTACAGATCCTTGCAACATGGGGCCGTGCATTATCATGCTGCAGCATGAGGTGATGGAGGATGAATGGAACGACAATGGGCCTCAGGATCTCGTCACGGTATCTCTGTGCATTCAAATTGCCATCAATATAATGCCCCTGTGTTCGCTGTCCAAATTCTCGGAAACAACATTGGAGACAGCTTATGGTAGTGAAATGATCATTCAATTCACGGGCAACAGCTCTGGTGGACATTCCTGCAGTCAGCATGCCGACTGCACACTCCCTCAAAACTTGCGACATCTGTGGCATTGTGTTGTGTGATAAAACTGCACATTTTAGAGTGGCCTTTTATTGTGACCAGCCCAAGGCACACCTGTGCAATAATCATACTGTTTAATCAGCATCTTAACATGCCACACCTGTCAGGTGGATGGATTGTCTTGGCAAAGGAGAAGTGCTCACTAACACGGATTTAAACAAACATGGATTTAAGCATTGAAAAAGTCTTAGATCTTTTATTTCAACTCATGAAAAATGGGAGTAAAAACAAAAGTGTTGCGTTTATATTTTTGTTCAGTATTTCAGTTTGTTTTTTTGGGGGTTTTTTTGTCTGCCATGTAATAATCCCAGTAGTTGACTCTTCCTTTCCCCTCCATTGCAAAAACCGAATTGGCTCATTTCCATATGAAGACAGGTGATTACCCTAACCCCCTAACCCTTACCCGAAAGTAGCAGCAAGCGCATAGTAATCAAGTCACATGAGTGAGCTGCTCTGCAGAGTGTGTTATGGTAAACTTCAGGCAGCGTCATGACTAAAAGACAGTTGAATTTGCTATCCATATGTTCGCTGTGTGGACTATTTTTGGAAAATTAACAAGGTGTTTTTTTTTTTTGTAAATATGTTACAGTTCTCTGCTGGGACAATAACATCTAAATTCATATTTGCATAGATGAAAACAGAAATTATTTGGAGTGCGGACCTTTAAGTCCCACACTTAAATATGTTAGACATTGCGCATGTTATGTTGAGTGTCCAGAAATAATCGGTAATATAATTGGTTGAGTGAAGGGTTGTAAGCCCCACATCAATGTGGGCATTTCAAAACCAGCGTGGTCCAGCTGAGTGTCGCATTTAGGCCGACTTCTAGCTGCATGGCATGACCATGATACGTTTTATATATATCCTATGAAATCCTAGATATCCTATGAAAGTATTTGTGTTGAATAATAATGCGTAACTACTCGAGACAGAATTTGTCTGGTAAATGGTTGAAGCCATTACAGTTTCCTTGATTTTTTTTTGTATGATTAGGATATCTCACAACCAAGTATGCAGGCATTTTTATGTTGTGCACAGCGCAGTTATATCTTTAGTCCACTACTTGAAGGGCAGGTTTGTAAAAACCCATCGGTTTGGACAAAATGAGCATTATGTAGCCTATACAGTAATCAAATATTGTTATAGGTCCCCAGTAGTCGGAGCTCTAAGGTCATACAGTCGGTCATTTAGTAATGTTTAGGCTGTTGGTCTACAGTAAGCTATATGGATGTACTGAGCACCATCGTGCCTCCAATGTGCTTGTTGTCTTGACATGTTCCTGAACCTTTTCCCTCCAGACCGACTCGCGGGAACACCGACCCCTTGGTGTTCTGGGACCTCATCGTTTACAAATTAAGCACTGAGTAGGGGAGATGAAATGGGGAGAGGAGGGGAGAAAGTACACACAGATGAACTGCAGAAAAAAGTCTGATTCAAAATGCATTTATCAACATGAAGAATTGCAAGAATTTCCAGGCAGCCTCGGGAGATTGGGTTAAGTGGAGTGAACACATCAGCTTGTCCTTCAAAGTCTTGCCTGCCAGCAAAATGGAGCAAGCTCGTCTGAGGAAGATGTTTTGATTCTGCAAAGCAGGTAACAACTCCCAACCGAGCCTCAGAGAGGAAACCCGAACACTTTATAAAGGGGAAATATTCCTTTTTTTTTTTTTTTTTTACTATTTTTTAATTTATTTTTTTTCCACGAATAACTCAGAGCTGTTGAGATGAAAGTGGGAAGAAAAAGTTACTAAGAAAAGAACTGGTGTTGGTGAGACAGCGATACTTTTTGGGTCAAAAAAGATACAGAAGACAAGTTTAGAAGCTGAATTTATCATCAGACAGCTGAAACACGGCTCTTTAAAACCATCAATCACAACTTTCTTAATTTCCTGGCAGCTTGTGCAGAGAATTCAAGTGAGGGAAACTGACTAGATGCTCAGCAACACTGCTCAGCATTGATAAACCGCTAATAGGTTTCACCAAATTAACTGCATCATGACTAGAAGCGCTGAACCCAGGAGTCATTCAGGTGTTTTCTCTTGTCAGCGGAGGAACCCGCGAGGCGTTCAAAGGAACGCATCACCAGCCTCCTCTAAATGACTTTATTTAGCGGATGTGCTCATGCCGTGTTATTGGTGGAATCGCGCTCTGGACCGGTGCTCGCTGGGAGCGAATGGCTTGCTGGGTCTCCACGGCGACGAGAGGGAGGGTGAGGTTTCCATGGGAGACGGTGGGTGCGATGGGCTCCCCGGGGAGCACTGTGGAGGAGGCGGAGGGAAGCTTAACGTCTCGTCTATTACTTCCCAGAGGAGGGGAAGAGAGAGAATACACACAATGAAGAATATACACATCTCACTATTCACAAATTCTCCTAGTCGTAGGCAAACTGTACATTCACACACATTTCTACACAATAGTTCTATTATTTATACACACATACACACTCACGCCAATACCAATACTGATATTTTTGGCCATTTTCATGCCAAAAAAATTACTAGTGTTCAGTGTTTCCCCCAGTCTCTTTGCTGAGTGGAAAAGCCTCTGAAACAACATTTAAATCACGAGACACTAAAACTCTCCATTAGTGTAAAACCCATGCTGTGGTGACAGTGATAATTATTTGGAGTTGACAAGTGTTGATTGGAGTGTTGCTTGTTCACTCACAGAGCTGATATGGGTATGTGGTGAGTCTGCAAAACGATCTACAAGTGTTGAATTGACTCAAAATTAAATTAACAGCGAACCCAGATTAAACCCTAATAAGCGTGCGCGCTCACACACACACACAACCTTATCCAGCCTCCCACTCACAACAACGCCAGCCTTTCCTCCTAGTCCTAGCACACACTCATCAATGGTCTCTGTCTCTGCTCCTTTGTAATCGCATGCGTCTCGGTTCTGGGTCAGGTCTAATTGGCTACAGTGTGTGTGGATGCCAGCGCTCTCTGGAGTCCGGTGAGGTCAGCTAAGTCAGGGTTCATTAGTGTAGCGGTGGAGCTGCTGCTATATTTCCCTCAGGGATCTGTACAGTCTTCTTCCATCTCCACCTAGCTCTGTCTCTGTCTCCGTCTCCATCCAAGCAGCCACTTAACTGCTGCACTTGCAGGCAGAAGGAGCCGAGCAGCCCTTCAGAGACATAGAGAGAGAGACACACACACACACAAATACATGTGTAAAAGCGATCCACATGCAAAGGAATGAGGGTACATATACATAAAACACCTAAACACACACATACACACATGCATGCACACACACACACTCACACACAGGGATCTGAGAGACTACTGAACACAATATCACAATTAGAATCCCTCCTAATGCCAAGTGCAGTAAATATACAGGATTTTGTCTTGGTGGCAGTGGTTACAGTGTGTTGCGTTACACTCTTATACAGTATGAAACCCCGACCTGCGATCCACCTCATTAAACCACACCTGATCTCTCAAACACACAGTATCTAGCTCCAATAGGTTTGAGTCGAGGTCATCATACATTTTTTAAGGCCTATTAAACACAATAAACAATATGATACCTTCCACAATAACGCAATACCTAATAACAATACCTTCCTCTCCCGCCATGCCCTATTATTAGTTTTCTCATTTCCACATATGGGGATGGAGGGAGTCCCTGGGGCCGCGCACTCTCCCACTGTCTCTCACTGATGGGTCTCCCAGTGATGGATGAGGTGAGCCAGATCCAAAAACCCGGAGAAAATGAAGCTTTCATTAGACAGTGTAACCGAGCGGTGGTGAGCCATCTCCAGAGTCCCTCTCCTCCCCTGCTCAGACACATTACCAGCACCCAAACAACAACGCCTTTTAGATGGGATCAATGCGCTGCTCGCTTCCAGCCACCTCTGCACTTTCACAAGCTGAGCCTCCAGTCTATTTCCAGGCCTGTCTGCGTGAGGGAAGGAGAGAGACTCTGGAGGTGCTGCTTAGGCTTCAGTGGCCGCTTACCGCTTTCTGCTGTGAGTGAGTGGCGCTTTAATATCCTGCAACTGGCTATTTTAGGCACTTACCTTTAATGTAAACGAAATGGGTAGAGGAGAGAGGTTGGAGGCATGAAACCTGTCTGGGTTTATGGCTGATGAATATTGATTGATAAGTTGTCCAGTATCTGTTAATGAGACCTTGGGGGATACAATCAATAGCACTCAAGGGGCTGTTTGGTTAGCATACAGACCTGTAAAATGAGACGAATAAATGGGTTTAGCTATACTGTAGGTGGATAATATCCTCTGTCAGGCTTCGCGTGCAGAAATGTTGTAAACTGGTTTGGGGCATTCACACGGAAATTGCCGGGAAATTTGCCTCTCTATCTGGCGACACCTCAGTCCCCTGGGCTGTTTTCATAGCTCGGTGTTAGCCATGCGTGGTTCATCCCTTTCCATCTGTGCACAGTTTGGGATCATGTTTTAGTGCTGCATAACACTTCATGAATGAAATTTTAATGCAATTTCCTCTCATAGGCCCTTTTGGAAAAGTTCCTCGAGTCGAGTCCGATTCCCTTGCCGGCCGTCTGCGAGAGCATGGCGAGTTCAAGGTGAACGGAGCGTTCGGTAAGACTTTCAAAGAAGTCGGAGGAAGGGATTATTTCTGGAGAGAAGAGAAGAGAAGAGAAGAGAAGAGAAGAGAAGAGGAGGAAAAAACAAATGCAAAGCATGACCCTGCACTTTACAGGAGATGATAATTATGGCTGTTTAATTGCTACGGCTGTGATAAAATATTCAGAGTGTTATAAAGAGGATGAAATCACAATTAGAGAAACTCTTTATCTGTCTCTCTCACGCTCCTCCCTCCCTCCCTACCCCTCTCTCTCTCTCTGCCCTCCTAGACCTAGACAGCCAATAAGCCATCTTTAAATATTGATGGAAATTCCCTGCGATTTGGCTGGTTTCTAAGCACTTTTGATCTTTGTTGACTTGCCCTCTCCTGTGTTTTTCTCAAAAATACTTTTCCTCTCCAGCCCAGCATTTTCCAAGTGAACTCACTCAAAGCTGTGATGATGTAATATCCTGGCTGCAAAGTAGCAGAGGGAGAAGAAGATCTCAGCCGTACAGGAAAACTAAAATACTTTAAACGCAATGTCATCTTTGGGTCATGTTGTCATTTTGCACAATTGCTCTCAATTGCTTATACTTTATCCCTGCCAAAACGCAGGCTTGTGTGCAGCTGGTGCAGGTTTGTGTGTGTATGTGTGTGTGTGTGCATGCATGTTACAGAAATGTGTGCAGGGCAAGGTCTTAAATCATGACGGTTGTTACAGAAGCAATGAGGCAATGTGGCTCTGTTGGCTCTTTATGAGTCTGGTCTATACCGGCTGTGCATCTCAATCAGGCCCATTTAATCAGCAACACATCAACCACCAAGGTCTCCGTCTGTCAACACAGGGCTTCATGTAATTACCTGATCATAGACAGGACACCTCATACTCCATACATACCCGTAACTCCCATGAACACCAGGCATGCAGCGGTCTCTGCAGCAGAATCATAAACGGTGTCTAATAAACTTCAGAGATACACACTGCGATGATGGTGTCGTAAAAAACACTCATTTCAGTAATTGCCAGAGAGACGAACAATGCGTTTCTGCCGTCTGATGAAATGTGCTGCACTGCATTTTTGCAAATGAAATAAATCAGTATATGTTGCTAATGTAAGGATTGTATACAGTGTTTGATAAACTGTACTTTATATGCGTGTAGAGCAGGATAGGGCACGCATCTGCGCACACACATCATAAAAGAATCCATTTTAGTAATTGCTTGAGAGAGGAAGACTATTCATGTATTGATATAAAATGCTAGAACAAGCAAATAGTAAATCAATGGATTACTGTACAAGCTTACACACATAAACACACACACACACACATTTATGAGAACTACCTCTGTGACCTCCTCATCATGCTTTTGCTCCTCTCTCTCTCTCTCTCTCTCTTTGCTTCTATGTCTTTATCTCTCCTTTCCTCTCACTCTCTCTCAATGCCACTTTTAATTCAAAGGGCTTTATTGCTGTGATTTGACTCATCTTGCATCACCAAAGCAGATGTGTAGCAGCATCAGTTCCAATGTCAACCATGACAAAAGTCACAAATTGCATCAATAATCACTTTACATGTGAAATAAAAAAATATATATATAGCGTTATTTTATTAGAAAAATATAAAATAGTTGAACGGTTACAGAAATGTCACTTATCCTAACACATGCTGCCTCTTCTAACCTATCCAACTATTTTGATTCATATCATAGAAGATATTGAGGGTTTCAAATTCACTGTGTGTGTGTGGGTAATTTTAGTAAGGAGTGCTAAAAAAATGTATTTGTAGTTTTCATAGTATAATAGGGAGTATGGCTCTCTTTTTCTCTCTCTCACTCTCTCTTTCTTTCTGTCTCTGCTTGATGTGTCTGAACTCTTGTGGTTCTCGGAGCTGAGCAGCTGGTAGAGTGTTAGACTGATGAAAGAGGGATGACAGCAGGATGGAGGGATGGGAGATGGAGGAGAAGTGTATCAAACACTCGTCTAATGAGCCATCTGTAGTGGCGGCCCTGTGGAGGCCAGTCTGACCTCCTCACATCCAAAACACCACCGCACACCAGACGACACCCACAAACCACCACATACCAGGGTTAGACGTTTTCTTTGAACAAAAAAAACAGATATCGTCCAGTCAGTGTTGTCCATGGAGGTTCTTCCTTGATCACAGCTAGTGAATATGTTTTTATGATTATTTCAAATCAGCTTTACATCAGTCTAAATGCTGTTTCAGAGGCTTTTCCACAAATTTCCACTGAATCCTTGTCTTTTGCCAGTAAAAAAGGTCAAATTTAAAGATTTTGAATATCGACACAAAATATTGGCTATACAGCTTCAATAAAGAAATATCGGTATCAGCCTTCAAAAACCCATATTGAACCCCTATTAGCTACATACAATTCCCATTTTTATCCTCAAGTGCCTAAATTGCTGTCAACAGACTTTTTCCAACTGATTACTGAAATAGCTCCACTCTTTTCCGCTCTCTACCTCTACCTGCATACATTGTTATGCTATTCTCAGCATTTTGCCATCACCCTGCCGCACAGAACTGGGTTACATCTCACTGCCAAAGGGATCGGTCCTCCATTAAGGTCTTAATAATCCCCCTCTGGGGCATTGAACTGACACTACATGATATAGCGGGAGAGACAATTGGCTCTCAACACACCTAAGAGGCTCTGAGCTGGTGCTAGTCAATTATAGCAGTGTGAGCGCACCTTCAGGGATTGCTGTGCACGCAGGTCACTGGGTCCGTGTCCAGAGAGGTGGAGGGTGAACTCTCAGCATGGCCGGATTTGGCAACAGGCTGTGGAATAAAAGAAGGATTGGACTGAAAGGTGCTATTGTTTGATCCCTAAATGAGTCTTTCTACTGCACAAATGAAAAGTCTAGACAATGTGGCGAAAGCAACCTGATCTCACAGTAAAGTGTGTGAAATGAACACAACTTGTTAACACCGCACTATGTGTTGGTGCCAAGTAAAGTGCTACCAGCATGAAACGGTTACATGAAGGAGGAACAACTACAAACAGTAAGTAGTCTCACATTGAAGTACATTAAAGTGGATCAGTGTATGCGTTTGCCTTCGAGCAAGCAATTTATACCATGAGTAAAATTAAACTTTTTACCTAAAGTTTTTCTTATTTAACTATGACCAAAGCCTTTCCCTAACTTTAACCAAGTTATTTTAGTTGCCTAACCTTAACCATAACCCAAACCTTAAACAAAGTCGTTTTACTTGTTACCCAACCTGTAGCTGAAAATGCTGTGTCCAATTGGTGCTGTTGTCACAGAATCCAATTTGTGCTGGAGGAACATAATTTCACACAACTATTCACAGCACATAGATCTGTCTTTCAGAGTTTGTGCTCATTTCACCATTTTTTATGAGTTCATGTTGGGCGAAAGAGAAAAATGTCATTTTAATGCGTCACACAAACACTGCTAGGAAATAACTGTTTTCCAATGAGCCGATGAAGAGGAGCCATTGATGCATCTCCTTAAATATCAAGTGGCCTTAGCTCAGCGCTCATGGAAACGTGGTTATCAGCCATCCCTGATGTGCATGTCTATAGAGGCAGAAATAAGCGTCTTCTTGGAGGGAGGCGTGATGAATAGGAGCAACCCGATGCTGAGGAGGTAAACCTCGGCCTCACTGCTGATGCTGAACTGAACACTTAATGGAATTATTGTGCTCAAAGCCAACCACCACATTATCAATGCTTAGGTTGAACAATCCGGAGCTATTTTCCATCCAAAGGTTGAATAAACCAAAGCTATGGAAATGGGGGGGGATTACACACAATGTGGCATAAAAGGCTCCAAGTCCTTTCTCCTTTCATCTCCGGCCAGTAGCAGAGAGAGAGTGGGGAACGGGTAAGCTGGAGGCTAAGGAGTCGATTTGTCAATCGGACCACTGAATGGACGCCTCATCGATTGAGGAATTGTGATGATTACAGAGCATGCTGCTGTGTGGTAATGCAATAGGCACAGCCGTCACGGCCGCTACCGTTATCAGGCCAAATGATTTAGATCCGGCCTCGTTAATGACGGCCATCCATCCTGTTAAAATGGCTGGGAATTCATCTAACATGACTCTGTCACACATGAGTAAATAGGAGTGCACACACACACACACACACACACACACACACCCTTATCAGAGAAATTAATGAGACAAGGGGATATACTCTCTCCTGTGAGCGCCATCACATCCAGTATTGCTGACGTTGCGCGCTGCTTCTGAAAAGGCAATCCAAAAAGTTGTCATCGCTTCCTAGCACTGACTTAAAGAATGATAATATGGAATGAGGGAAATTTACAGTTGGCTAAATGCGATTGCACATGTTTTTAATCAGGCCTTGCCTGAACCTCCACTGCGGGGCTGTCCTGCCTGAGGCAACATATCATCAGGGTCAATAGGACCTCAGTGTTGGTATGAGATTAAGCTGAACAGTGATTCAGAGCCTCCTCCCTGCAATTGGCCCTCACTTTAACACGGGGCTCATGATAAAACACACATCCATTTTTTAAACAGCTTTCCCACAATGAACCGCTCGACCGTGAAACAACGTAAGTACTCCCTAAAGAGAGCCGAGGAAGGGGAGGGAGTGCAAGGCGCTCAAGAAATGACATATTTGCCGCATTGCTATTCATGGTTTTGTCCCGTCTATTAATTATGCTCCAGAGCAGTTCTCAAAAACGGGCTCCTGTGAAGAGTGGCTTCTCCATGTTCAACAAAAAAATGAGTCCTTCTTAGGATAAAAGCATTGACTCGCCACAGTCCACAAAGTAATTAAGGCTCAGACATTAATAACTCTGGAGAGAGGGAGAAATTAAATGGAACATGGGCAGGATTTATGTTGCCCATTTCAACTGCTAAAGTGAATCTTATTCAAACTCGTACACGCTAACGTCTATTTTTAAAATCTTTTCTTGCTCTCGTTCTCTAATTCTCTCTCTCTCTCTCTCTCTGCACTGCCCGGCCATATTTTTATTTCTTTGAGGAAAAACCCCAAACTTTCCTGATCAATAATGCGCCAGAGGGGAAAATAATTAATTCTTTCTTTTTTCTGTTTTTCGCTTTTACTTGCAGTTCCTTCACTCAGATCGATGGATTTCAATTCCAGCAGCGAGGCGTCTTTGTCTGAGGCTGTAACACTCCCACAGTGGGAGCAGCAAGACTAGAATACAATAATATTCCTGGAGATAAATGGTCGGGAATGTAATATTCAGGCCCATATACACTTTATTAGCCTGTGTTAGTGTACGAACACAACAGCGGCTGATGGTCTTGTCCCGAGGGTTAAAGACCAGCAACACCACTCTCAGGCTCGCCATCAACACAAATCCCCCTCCCCATCATTACCTTGACATCGGCAGCCAAAGCACCTTCATTACTGGTGGTGTAATAAGTGTATACTGAGAACAGTCCCTGTGGCGACACTTTACCGTTGCTCTCTGAGAACATGGGAGTCAGTTATCATTTTGGGGACCAGTCAGCCTGGAGTCCTCCCATCACAGGGCGCCATTAACATTCCTATGCTGGTGTTTGCAGTGTTTGGAAGTGGGGCGGGGGGGTGTGGTGGCTGGGGAACTGGAGGGGTGGCTCAGAGAGCTAATGGGTGCTGACTTGATGCCAATGATGAGGGAGCGGCAACATTAGAGTGACAGAAGGTCTGGGAGGGAGGCCAGCCTGATCGGCTCAGGTGCACACAGAGGTTCGTAGATGATCACAAATGAGCAAACGTACACACGCATACACACACGTTTCCTCACATATTATACCAAACACTCATGTGCATTGATAAACCATACACAAGAACAGGTGCACTAGTGCTTTCTAGGTGCTCGGGTAGGGAGGTTTGCATGATTGAGTGATGGAGTGAATTAAATTAAGCTGACTTTAAAAACTCCACCTGTTAATAACACAACGCTGTGGATACAGCACAGTGTTGCTGTAACTAAGAGTCACTGAACAAAATATTTAATTTATGCGTTGACTTAGACACTGCAGCTGGAAAATCACCAAGCTACTTGGTTTGTGGATGTAGAGCACACCAACTTAGATCTGGCTCATGCTTGTTTGACTTCTACCATGTAAGAGCACACACTGTATTTCCCCCATGCGGTGCTCTTAGGGCTTTGTGCGGCCTAAAGTGAGCATGTAATTCCCCTAAGCACTGCGCATTGCAAAAAGTGTATAACAAACGAACCAACAAGCAGACAGAGCCTGGCTCTTGTTGAGGCACTCCTCCCCAGCACCTAATAAAATGAACCTATGGGATAAAGAAGCACACATGCACACACACTCTCACATAGACACATGCATTAGCTAAGTCTATCAATCATACAAGCGGCACAAAGTCACGCTGACATGTGAACACAAACAGATGTTCACTTCACACCCAGCTGTAATTTACTCGAGTAAATTGGTAAAACAGACACTCTATCTCTTGGTCATAAAAAAGAAGACACATATACACACACACGCCATCACTCACCAATCCTCGCAGATATAAAATGCACATGGTTCATGTCATCAGTTGGTTCACTGGTCCGTTAAATTGCACCAGTGATCACGGCTACAGCGTATACACAGTTTAAGTCGTGTTAAATCACGTGAGGCGGCAAGCATACAGAATAGCTTCAAGTCTTATGCAAACAGTGTCCTTTAAAGCCTATTACACACTCACCTCTGTGCCTGGAGAATGCAGATTGCTTTGTTGCACAGACTTTATCAGTATGTTACATTTTGTGTTGCAGTAGCCTACATACCATTGCAGCAATTTTTAATATGCAATGGTGATGTGATCAAATGCAATTTTTTATTTTTTCTGTTGTATCAGATCCTTTATCCTCATTTTTTATCACCGAACGTTGATTGTAGGTGTGCCACAATATCACACCAAGGTTAGTGTTGAAAGCAAGCGAATGCATCATCACTTCTGTTAATTGAAGAAAAATCTGATGTGTTGTTGAAAGTATGCCAACCTTTATTTTGGGACCAAACGCTATATGGTCTCACAAAAACTCACTGAATCACCAACTCATCTAATTCACTGATTTAATTGAGGAGGATCTGAGTGCCACTTCCATTCATTCATCCATTGTCACTGGGAACAACAAGCAAAGCAATTGAATTTCCTTTGAAACATGCCAGCACCCCTCTATACGACTTCTATCATCAGCAGCATTTTCCTCTGGGCAGCAGCCTATTGGCGTTGTGTCACCACTCCACAACTTTCCTCTGGACTGCAATTAAATAAAGCAGAGCCAAGCTGCAGGCCTGATGAAATCATCAAACTTGCTCTTCTCTAATTGCCAATATGTCATTAGGCTCTGCCAGCCTAATGCTGGGAGGGCATTACCATTGGCAAGTGTGTGTCAACAGGGGAAAGCCAGCGAGGGCTGAGGCGCGTAGGACTGAGTGTGTGTGGTGTGTGTGCATGTGGTGCAACTGTGTGTGTACAAATGTCTATTTTGTGTGTGTCTGTTTGGTTACATTTACATTTGTGTGTGTGCGCTGCTCATTCCGTCATTTAGGACATTCATCACGGCAGCTGATATTTATTCCAGGAGGGTAAAGAGTTGATCCTTTCCACATCCGTTATAAGCAGGTGCCATTTGATTAGCAGACATTGCCAAACTCGCTATTTAAAATTCACAGGTGAAACAATTTTTCTTCTTCATTGATCCATTCCCCCGGTGTGTGCAGCCCATCAATAAGGCACCACGCATCAGGTCTCCATCTGGCCCAGTGGCCTTTTGATGCAGTGAGGAGGAGGCTCGTCCTTCAGCGTTAAAAGCCTCATTGACACCTGCCACTCCACAGCTGGTTCAAACAGGTGGGCTGGTACAGTGGCATCTCCTTGACAAAATCCACAAGAATAAGAGAGAACTTCTTCTCACACGGAAATGGCAGTTTCTCCCAGCGAGTACAGTGACAGCTCCTGCATGAGGGGGAACTTTGTCTTTGTGAGCAACACTGCAGCTTGCGAGCAGAAACCCAAATTTGAGCACGTTCATAACCTGAAGAGGTTCAAAGCAAAGTTCATTCCTCTCACACAATTATTCTGTGTGCTCTCCAAGCCTTTTTCTGAGCTCAAGTTTCATTTAGTTTTGACAGTCAGCGGCAGGTTCAGCGCTGGGCCATTGGGTCCATAAATTTAATTGGTTACTGTAAAGTCCAAAGCTGTGTTGTGATTGGCTATCTGTTTCCCTCTGAAGATCACCTAGACTACCAACACTAAATGAAACTTGAGTGCAGGAAAATGCATATTCCCTCCCAGGTGAACTGCACATGATATATTCATCCATATTGTACCTTATGGATTCATCAGCCATTACCTCACCCACAGACACTTCACCCACCTGTCACTCAACTCAACCTCATTTCCAACTACCTTTCCGTTCCCGAGACATGCTCCCACGTCCCTTGTCCCCCGTCTCATTCCTATCTCTCCCTGCATTCCAGCCTTTCCCATCCCATAAATCATTCTAAGCGTGTGAGAAAGTCTCATCTGCGCTGCAGACAGATATAGACTGTGCCGCCCCCTCCATGTAATCCCCCCAGTGAATGGGAAAGCGCTAAGCTTGCTATTGTGCCGCCTGAATTGCATAGGGAATTGTCCACGCCGTCACATGTTCGGGCGTGTGTTCCTGTGTCTTGGGTCATGCCTCTTATATAAACACATGTACAGTATGATGCTGTGCACATCAAATCTGCTAATGATCCCTCTACAATCTAAAATGGCTTGCAGCTTCAGAGGACATTATAGTGAGCTGAGCTGAAGAAACTCCCTCACTGATCTTTATCAGGTACCTATTAAAAAATTAGACCATTAAAGTGAGTATTGGGTTTGGAGGATCAACTTGACTTATTTAGTTGCCTCTGTTAGTCATATAGCTGTTCAGATGCACCACACTGTATACCCAAATTTCTGTCAAATCTCCCATCTAACCCTGCAGCAATATTCTAATATACTTCACATTTGCATGATAGATGATTGGCATAATAATATGTCACCCTCGAATGATCTACTTGTTTGGAACGGCTTTTCAAAGAAAACCAAGTCTCACAAAGAATGTCTCTTTCTTCCTTGTCATGCTTGATATGATGTATAACATTAGGCAGGCAACTGTAATGCCATATGTTTAATGCCAAAAGTCACATCACACTCACACTAAAACAATCCTTATAAACTTTCCCACCTGGTAGCAAGACAGCAGCTCCCAAGAATGAAAAGCAACCACAGTCTTACTGTTTAATGCATGATGCTCACTTTAAACTGATGTGTTTCGACATTGAAGTTTTGACAAAGACAATGTCAAAATGTGTCTGTTTTCCAATAAAGTGAGCATCGTGCATTAAAAAATAAGATTGTGGTTGCTATTCATTCGTGGGAGTTGCTGTCTTCCTGCCAAGTGGGAATCTTTATGCAGATTTAACATTTTTTGACAGGCAGAGCTGTCTTGCTAAAAGCCATTTCTGTTGCGCCTGCACATCATTTATCCAATTCCTATATTTCACAAAAGGCCCTACTTTCTTGTAATAGTTAAAAGAAGAGCTAACGTTTTTTTAAAGGCCAGCTAAATGACAAAAATGCACCCAAAACACATGGTTCTCCTAAAAGCTGAGATTCCCATAAGAAAAGGAAATAAAGTATGGTACCGTTGTTCCACCCATTCTCCGTTATGGGGCTTTGGTTTTCTTTTATTAGATCTTAGAGTGTCTTCTAGTATCTTCTGCATACGGGCCATGTGCCGTAAAGCCTGTAAAGCTTTAAACAGCCTCCTACATCTGTTATGGCAGACTGGGTTTAGTGTTATGCATAGGCAACACTTGGCAATCTCCCAGTAATCATACGGAAATTCTTTCTGTAAGTATTTTGTATGTGCGTGACTGTGCGTGTGTGTGTGTATAACCTTGTGCATGAATCTACACCGGGACCTGTGCGTGTGGGGGTGCAGGCTGTGTGAGCTGCATGTATAGCAAACTGATTCACATGGACATGCTTGTTCTGCATTAGCGGGGCTACCCCGTGTGCATGTCGACGGCGTGTTCTGCACAGCGGCGGTATTTGGTATGAGAGCTGTGTTGTTGTGTTGTTGTGTTGTTGTGTTGTTGTGCTGAGTGCGGTACAGTGTGTGCTGCTCCAGGCGACCAGATGGAGAAAGTCCTGTAGCAGTCTGCCTGCTAATGAGTGGAGAGCAGCCAGAAGACACCGGCAGATGCTGCGCCAGGGGGACACTTCCGAAAAAAACACTTTTTGGGATTTGCTTCATTTTAACCTCCTCGCACGGCCGGGCTACGGGACACTATTGGCTCACATCGAAATGGATTCGGCGGATTGCAAACTGAATGCATTGATTTTGCGACAGCTGTGAAATACAAAGGCATGCAGGCCGCGTGTGATGGAGGGGACGATCATATGTATTCAACAGAGCAAAAAGTCACCATAACACCACCTTTGAAGATTTCAATTTGTGATCACACTGTCATGTTAAAGTGTTAATATTCAGCACGCAAAGGCTTTATCTCTTCACATCAGCTACCATTCTCATCTCCCTGCACCATCTGCAATTTGCCAAACTGGCCTCTCACCCCCTTCAGAATGGAATCTGTGGATCCCTCCCCTCCCGCTGTGAGATTAGGTTTAGCCTGGCACATCGTTTCTGCTCATAAATCATAGGCTTTATCATTCGGCCTCAATAAAACTCCTCTAAATGGAAATGGATTCATGCGCCACCGTCGTTGCAGGGGCTTACTTTAAGAGAATAACCGTATAAATCAAGTTTGTTGAAAAAGGAGTGTCTTAAACCGGCATAAACTTTTGCACCCCTCTGATGATCAAACATACACACACACACACACTGCAGGAGATGACTAGTCCCATTGCTGTAAACTGATGGGCTTCCCTCTGGCGTCTGTCCATAAGAGAGTGAATTATCCACTGGAACCGCCATCAGAAACACAACACACTGCCGCAGGGAAAGCCTTACAAGTCTGGGAATGAGATGCCTCGGATGGCAACATTCCCCAATTTCGGCTGTGACAACATCATGTGCAAAAGAAAGACGCAGATTGTGTATGAGCAGGAGGACAGACTGTGTGAGAGGGTCAGCGCATGTTTTTTTGTATTTTGTGTATGTGTGTGTGAGAGAGACAAAGAACAAGAGAGACTAAATATAGAGCCACAATCTGGCATGTGGCCGGGGCAGGGCGGGGTGGGCTGGGTGCTGTATGGGGGTTATAGAAATGATTAATATGCTCGATTATAACGCTGAAACTGTGCTGTAAGTAATATTCTTCAAGGCCGTTCCTCAGTGACTAAGTGATTTTTCCCTCCTTTAAATGGTGGTACTTCTCCGCTAATCACTATTTCAGAGTAATTCATCAGTTAATTCTATTCATTTTATGATTCTATATATAATATGGATCATTCTCCATGGAATACGGACAACAAACTATAATGCCCTACATCTATGTCTCTGCTCTGATGGTTGAATGGATATGACTCGTCCAGTTGACACAGAGCTGAGTAAGAGTCGCCTCTGACAAGAAATAGATTTCTGGCATAAATAGAATGAGAGATTGCAAGTGTGGTGCATTGGCCTCAAAGCACAAAGGAACCAATCAATTAAAATGAGAGCGTAATACGGTGCTGGCACATGAGAAGAAAGAGCTCCCAAAAGGGAGAAATAATTCACCACTTGACCATTCATCATTACAGCGCTGAATGTTAAAGTGGTCAGCTCGCCCCGACCGCTAACTCCTGTCCTCCGAGTGTGCCGAATATGGAACAAAAGAGCCACTTTCATTAGGGAAAGAGTCTCTTTATTAGTACAAAGGGCCTGCGCTTTTCGGTTTCCCTTGTTTCCCTTCTTTTTCCCTCCTCTCGCTGCCCTCCGTCCTCTAGTTCATTAGGCACTGGGCGGTGATGAAATGGCCGATCTGGGCGGAGACGTGGCCCAGCCGGAGGGGCCCGAGCTTCCTGAGGCTGATCGAGCCGCTGCGGAGGTGGCATCTCCAAGGGCCGCGGAGAAGGACGTGCTTCATTAGGACGATTGAAGCAGATGGCAGGGCGGCCAGGCGATGGGCAGGCATGTCGCGAGCGTAGAGGTGACCAATCAGAAACAAACAAACCCAAAACTCCAGTTTGTTAGCTCAGATTTGTTTTGGGGGAGTCTTTTGCTTCTCTTGTTGCAGTGCAGCTGAACAACATGTATCCCAGTCCAAACAGTTGCATTTTTTTATGTTTACCTTATCTTGATAGATGAACTTCACGCAAAAATGAATCACTTTAGATTAAACAAGAAAATGAAATAAAATGATAAAAATCCCCACTCAAGCAAACCTCAGCTGACTTCAAACTAATGCTTTCACACAGCTCTCAAAAGATAGGGCCATCAGGCATCAAAAGAAAAGTTGTTTTGACAGACACCCCCATTGAATTCAATGACTCACTCCGCCACATGACAACGGCATCATATTGAAGTCCAGCTCGCCAGTGCTCCTCTGCGTTTTTAAAGAAAATGAAGGAAAATGAAAAAACCTAGTCCGTCTAAAGTGGCAAACAAACACTCCCGATGTCAGGATATCATTTCTTGCGTGTGATCAGCAATCCCTTTGTCCAATCAGGGTGAAGTGAGTGAGAGCTTCTTGGACGCATTCAGGTTCGATCACAGCAGCGGTACTCTTACTGGCCGGCAGCTCTGTCCTGCAGCCAAAGAGCCGGGGAAAGCAGGTCAGGCGGGGTTAGCCTCATTCCACTGCCAAATTCTACTTTGCGATTGTGTTCCTCATCATTCACACGGCAGTACAGTGAATTTTAACGTTGACGTTGACAAGTTGACAGCCAGAGCAGCAACAGAAGACCTCCTCAGTGAGCTAAAACGAATGAAAGATTGTGTGCTTGCCTGATGGATGTCATCTGAACTGTGTCCATAGGTTGTTTATGACCGATATTAGAGGGAGATACACTTCTGATGGTTAGGAACACTCACTGTTATCCATCAACTGCTAATGAGTACTTTATTGAGCTTGGACGCATTTAATATAGTGTACTTCCCCCCTGCACGGATCAATCTTAAGATGCGTGGAAACTTTGGAGGGAGCCACTTCACTTTCTTAATTGCTTCAGCACTTCTTATATTTATTTGCACACTTATGATGGGCATTTCTTCACCTAATGGAACGGGCATACAGGGAAGTGTGTTTATGGCGGCAACCGGGTTTAAAGTGTATTGATGCTACAGGTCATTAATTTAGAGGCCTGCTGCCAAAGAGAAACTCCAATCACTGAAATACATTTGAAGTGAACTGCAGTCAATCACACGCTTTCCAAGTTATTAGACTTATTAGACTGGTGCACACATTCAAATGGAAACACTCACAAACCGGTCAATTTGGATGACTTGATATAAAAGACATTAAATAATGATGGAATAATCAAAGTACCTGAGCTTCTAAAGGATGAACTGGACAGTAGAACGGACCAGTCTGTCTATTTCAAAGTGAATCCACGATGCATGATCCCCACTGCAGACAGAGATGCAGGTAATTTCACAGCCCTGGGCCTCCATTAGCACGCAGCCACATACAAATGAAGGCAATTTTTCTTAAGTGCTTTCTCCTTGATGAGGTTGCGCTACATGTGACATTTCCCTATATGGAGTGGACGGCTGCACGGCAGCTGCTGCTGGAGCCAAATATCACAGCCTGCGTCATGCAGCTCGGCCTGTGAATAGCCGTATGTGTGTGTGTGTGTGTGTGTGTGTGTGTGTGTGTGTGTCGGGGCGGAGGTGGTGCCGGCTGGCTTCTCACGCCATCTCTGTCCTCACTCAGATGGCTCTTCTTCTGTTTGTCCCCCTCCTGTCCTCTGTCACAAAATGCCTCCACCCTTTCCACTGTCTATTACAGATGCACACATCACATTTATTCACATTTAATCTTAATCAAGGCAATACTCTGACTTAAACAATTATCACATAAAGGCCTTAGTCTGGTATTTTAATCAGAGTAAGGTCATAATCAACGGAAGCATAACCTGCTTAACACATCTTGGTTTCTGCACTCTTTGATTTTATTTGACCATACAAAACACTTTAGTCTGATTTCATTCGAAATGCATCAAAAGGTTCACAGAGGAAACTGATCCAAATGCAGCAGTAGTGTGTTTGTTTCTGCAAATGACAACACACACAGCGACACTCCCGTGTTACATGCTGTGTGAGTCCATTACGGTCTCTTCTGCTTCCAGCTAACACTGACAATAACACAGCTTGCATCAAGGTGTTCTGCAAGCAACCGAACACACATCTGGCAAAATGTCTTGACATTTTTCATCTGATATGGAGATGACCGCAGGCTGGATGTCATTGCATCACTTCCTTGTCTGAGTAAACTCACCTAACCTCACCTATCAAATAAATCCATCTAACTTTATTTAAAACCTTGTAAACACTTTGATCGAACTATCGCCTTAATCTGTTTATTCACAGTAATCAGGTATTGTGTGTCTGTCATTTGTCTTTGTCATATTTCCCTTTTGTGTTCTTTTATTTGTTCCAAACAGCCAACCCCACCCTCCCTCCTTAATCTCACCTACTCTCTTTATTCCTACTCCTGGCCCTCTTTCTACTTATTCACCTCCTCCTCCTCTTCCTCCTCCTCCTCCCCCCTCTCTCTCTCTTCTGCACTGCCCTGCACAACGTGGTGCTCACTAAGCAGCCGCCCCACTGGGAGACTGATAAAGTCGTATGAGGCAGGAGGGTCCTGTCAGAGTTATCACAAGCACACAAGTACAGTACACACACTGAAGCGCTCACACACACACACACACACACAGATTCAGCCCAGACAGTGTGAGACACTTACAAAGCACACACCGCTGACCCCCGCTATTCCCGGGTCATCTTGTACACTCCTCTCTATCCCTCTTTCCCTTCATCCCTCGCTCCGCGGCCGTCGTCATCAGTATGTGTCACCTCAAGAACAATTCCCTTCCTCTCATTTTTCACTGTCGGCCACCGTCTGTGTGCATCCATCACTGTCCGCGGCTCTTCATCCGCCTCTGAACGCACCGCCATCCTCCTTTTTTTTGCCAAATCACAATCTGTGCGTTCGCTCCGCCGTCCGCTGAAGCGCTTTCGCTCCTTTGTTCTCTGGCCAAGCAGCGAGAAAGTGTTTGGTTTTTATTGCTTCGACTCCTTCTGCCTCTCTCACTTTCTCTCTCTCTCTCTCTCACACACATTCTCACACATACATACACCATACTATTATATTCATAAAGAGAATTTGGTGTGTGTGTGTGTGTGTGTGTGTGTGGCGTAACATCAGAGGTGGGAGGCTGGAGTAGTGCTCTGTGGCTGTATCAGCATGCAGCAGGCAGGTCTTTGTCAGCCCCATGCTGAATAATGGCTAATAGGAATAACCTGAGAGAGACAAAGAGAACGAGGGAGAAAGAAAAGGAGAGACGGATAAAGACTAGAGGGAGGGAGAGACAGAGAGAGAGGATGATTTGGATTGGCAGCGCAGGCCTTATTGTCAGCGCAGGAGAAAGTGTTTACACATTCAGCCTCACAGTGACCTACTGCAACATAATTAAATGCCTTTATACTTTCCATAAAGAGCGGGTGCACATCATCGCACCACGATGGAGTCGGTTTCAAGCAAATTGCACTGCAAATGCAGAGAAACAAATAATGTGATATAGAGAAAAAAAAGAAGGAAAGGGGGCTAGAGAGAGTGAGTCTACCCAAGAGAGAATAAGAGATATGAAATTATGATAATTAATTCTGTGATTATAAATGAGTGATTGGACTGCAAGTATTTCCTATTAATTAGCATACATTAATAATAGGACTTCCAGTGCATAATCTCATTAGTCATTATGATTAATGGCAACATCTCTTGGCTGACCAGAGAAGTTTGTGACAGATATTACGGCCCAATAATTTCACAGTAATGTTCATTTGTCAGAAAAATTTTCTACCAGCAGGGAAACAATTCACATCTGATAGAGATGTGTCTGTACTGTATTTCATAATTCACCTGACTGTGATCGTTCTTTTGATTTCTGCAGACATTTGTGCACATGTACACACATGAAACCTTTTTTCTAACTACATCATCAGTTAAAGGTCTTCAGTAATTGGTCCTAATGATCATTGTAGACTGACAATTCCCAGCAAAGCATTTGATGGACGGCAACATGCAGGACGTGGCCAAGTTCAGCAGCAACCCAGCCAATATTATACTATGGCACTGTAAAAAAAAATCATATTAAAACAGCTTTAGAAAATGGTTTGAGCTGATATTCCATCGATATCAGCAAGATATTTTGCTACCATTTTCATAAAACGAGGCAGCGGCTATGGACGTCAAAATATTGGTTGAATCTGTGTTTTCTTTGTCACTGAACCATCTCCATGTGAATCTCGCAGAGCACAAACGTTAAAGTGTGATGGTGACCAACTGCAGTTCAATGAAGGATGAACAACAGGGGTGTAAAACCGTGTGGGTGTGTGAAAGTGACCTGTTACATCACAGGCTGGACTGAGGGGGCGTACGCAGGGAGAGCGCCTTTCGATTAGAGGCCAGCGTTCAACTCACACTTTGAAATAAGCATTGGTGCTTTGGCCGCTGCAGCTCCCCAGTGGGCTGGCCTCCCTGAATACCCAAATGCCTCTCTCTCTCTCTCTCTCTCTCACACACACACACACACACATAGGGGAAAAGGGGGATGAAAGACAGAGGCAGTAATATGAATTGACAAATCATGTTTCATCATAGTCCGCCGTGTTTTCCTCAATACAAAAAGAAAATTCTGAGGAAACACATGTCAGAAAACACTGATTTCATAAAGGCACATGATTTGACGTTAAACTCATTGCTGTCATTTTTAAAAAAAATATTTTTTCCCTGTCTGTCTAAATGGGGCGAGCCCACACAGGATCGGATTTTCCCCCGGTTAGACAGCCATGAAAAGATGAATGTCACAAAGGCTTGCGAGTCAGATTTGCTGTTCCTGTGTGACTGCAGCTGCAGACCGACACACACGCATTCGCCACATATGATCCAGCCAAGCCACCAGCGGCCTGTTCATTTCCATGCCCCCCCCCCTCCCCTTATACTGACAGTAGGAGAGGAGCAAGCTGCTCTCCGCTCAGCAGCTCAGCCCAGTGCTGCAGATCCACAGTCCCTGCCTTGAAGGAAATCTCTCCTTGGATATGAACAGTTGTGCTTAGTGGTCCATTTAATTGAGAGAGGCACTGAGTGACAGGTGCAAAGGATGATGGGGAGGCTGCTGCCAGAGTGAGGTGGATGTGTGGGGATCCTGCTCTGCGTAGATGCACTCAATTTACTGACCTGTCACAGCCGCAACACAGGCAAGGCAGGAGAGAGAGAGAGAGGGAGAGGGAGAGAGAGGAGAAGAAATGGCAAGCAGATAGTTAGAGGCTGCTCCTCCAGCTCCGCTTCTATGCGGGGTGAATTTTTATTGCGACGTGCGTGTGTGTCATGCAAAGGATCCTGCATTTCAAACTCTTTAATATCTCTAAAATGTGAAATTTGCATGGCACGGTCCAAGAAAATGAGTTTTAAAAATGCAATAATTGCCTTTGAAATCTAGCGCCAGGCAACTCCAAGCCTGCATCTGAGTGTGTTTGCGCAAAAATGTCGAAGTCTTCAAGTTCATATTGAAAAAGTCTTAAGAACTGTTTAATGCATGTGGATTCATTCTTGGAACGATGTTAATTCTCCATGTTTGTACATCTCCAGCGTGTCGTTACAGCTGGAAGATCATGGTGGTGAATATCTAGCATGTGTGTGTGCCAGGGTGCGCGCATGTGTGTGTGTGTGTGTGTGTGTGTGTGTGTGTGTGTGTGTGTGTGTGTGTGTGTGTGTGTGTGTGTGTGTGCACACCTGAGGTCGCATCTATTCAGTCAGGAAGACAGACAATGTACAACACAGGCAGCCGACTCCAACAGGGGCAACAATAGAACTGGGATGCTGCGTGACGTCAATGCAAGACGCAGATTTGTATATTGTGCTTTGAGTGTGTGTGTGTGTGTCTGTGTGTGTGTGTGTGTGTGTGTGTGTGTGTGTGTGTGTGTGACGCCTCAACAATGCTGCCCACTCGTTGTATTAATGTTTGAGATGGAAAAGAGGATGAGATAAAGTGAAAAGGCAGACAGAGTAAAAAGGGCGAACCGGAGTGGCCAGAAAAACACGGCCTTAGGAGTGTCCTTTGAGCACACACACACACACACACACACACACACACACACACACACAAACTGCTGTGCTGCTGTGAGTTTTCGGGCGGTACATAAGCACAGCGGGAAGACAAGTATGACTACGAGAGGCACTACAGAACGCATCGACTGATCCAGTGTTTCAGGAGGCAAATGAGTCCTCCCACACACACACACAGCAAGACCTCCACTCACACTGAAGCGCTTCTGTTCCCCTGTTTGGACTATTTGCTGATCCACAAAACACAAGTGTCTCATGTGTGTATGCAGTGTGTGAGTGTGTGTGTACGTGTGTGTGTGCACGTGGGGGTTGGCCAGGATGGGGGGGGTGGGAGCTTCTAGGTGAGATTTATGCTTCAAAAGTTTGGACACACCTGATTGAATGTTCTATGTTTTTCATTCTCTTAAAGCCATTTTGATCTAAAGGCTTATGCCTAAATGCTTGGAATTTGTTAGACAAATATGAATAGTGAAGCTTATGCCTATGTATGAATTTCTTTCCAAAGCCTTTGCCTTTCCACCAAGGCAAAAGGCGGCTACTTTAAAGAATCTAAAATATAAGTATAGTAGTTATGATTTGTTTAACAATTTTTTGGTCACTGCATAATTCCATTTGTGTTATTTATGGTTTTGATGTCTTTACTATTATTATTATTATTATTATTATTATTATTCTAAAACTGAAAAATAGTAAAAATAAAGACAAACATGGTGTGTCCAAACTTTTGACTGGTAGTGTACAGTATGTACACATGTATGTTGTCGCTGTTGGGTGAAACCTCATATCTCCCAAATGGCAACTATTCGGCTACTACGGAAAACAGCCTGGTTCTCAGATTGACTGCCATCCATTTTTGAGTTTATCCAAAGATTTTTTAATTGAGTTTCATACATTTTTATTTCATGAGTCATACAATTTTCTCAACCCATGGAAGACTATGTGAAATATGTGTAATCCTTCAGTTGAAGATAAAACATGAAAATCACCAAAATTGGAGTTCTGAGAAGAAATTGGAGAGTTTTGCACTTGACAACAGCGAGTGTGTGTGTGTGTGTGTGTGTGTGTGTGTGTGTGTGTGTATGTGTGTCAGACCTCCAGGGGAGGGTCAGTGACGTCAGTAGATGTGTGTTTGTCAGTCCCATCAGTGCCAAGGAGGAGACAGTGACCTCTCGCCTGTGCCAAACCACCGAGAAACTTGTCAGATGTGCACTTTCATCATATCTCCCTCTTCCTCTTCTCTTCACACACACACACACACACACACACAGAGACACACACACACACCTCTTGTTCGAGCACAAGGGAGTAGACATGCACGCCACAGAGAGGACATGCCTATCCACCTTGCAGATGCCATGTCCAGCAACGAGGTCACAGCCACCGCCGCCACTACAACTCACCACCACTCCCGCATTATGAATATTCATGAAACCAGGAGAAAGTGATGTCAGCCTTCATTTGATTTTATTTTTTTCCACCACCGCAGTAGTTTTCCTGAGTGCTTTCTTGGAGCGCTGGAACTTCAATGACATTGCAGATCAAGAGTCAGAGTGGCAGAAACCAGATGCAGATGCAGCTTAGGGGATTTCTCTGAATCAATCTCTGCCGTTTCATCTCAGATGATCTGTGCACACTTTGAGGTTTTAGAAGCGGTGGATTTAGATGCGGCTTTGATGAGCGCTGGGAGGGAATTCGCAAATGCCAATTTGCGTTTGAATGCTGGATACATTCATCCGCAGCGAGCACAAGCAGAGCGGCGTTTGGCGCACTGAGTAGCCGGCACCAGAGAGCGAGAGGTTTTACTTATTGGGCTACGAATCACAGAGTTCAGCAAATGCACTCCCACAGAGAATTACCTAAGTCAGCCAAAGCACTTCCTTTGTTCTTCTAATGATCATTTAAGGGAACTTCTGTGGGGGTTTTACATCACTGTAATTTGATTGCTAAGTGCAGCACAAAGCGCTAGTCCTAAGAGCTCTCTAAAAATCAAAAGAAAATAATTTAAAAATGAAAGGGGAATAAAAACCCTCCATGAATATAAAGAGAGCATTTTCATTTACCTGAGCATACGGTGCGTTTAGAGGTTTCTAAAGTGAAAAGTGTATCTGCAGACCGCATCTAATATGCCACGCACAATAAATAGAGAGGAATGGCCTTGTTGTTTTGTCTGCTCCCTAATGCACAAAAGACAGGTCACTGCCTCGCCTCTTCACAGAGTAAACATTACCTCTTCCCCATTAAAGTAAAGATTACAGTCTAGATTAATAGTGGCTACTATAGCAGTCAGAAAGCTTTATCCCAATGAGGCCTGCAGCGGCCTCTCATAAAAACAGCAGCGCAGTCGTGTTCTGCGATGCAAAGCCCGGCCAATTAAACTGACTTCTCCACCAAGGGAAAAAAATGTTCCCTTCCCACTGTAACTACACAACCAAATCAAATCATTCAGCTCCGGCTAACCTGCGCCTGCCACACTCATTTCAACACAAATGGTCTCCGCTATGGTTTTTATCGTCCTCGGAGCAAGAAACACACGCACGCTAGTCGAGTTAGTTAAAAGGGAGAAGTGCTGACCGCGGTGCTGAATCCAGCGGCTGTCTCATTCATAGGCTGATTCATGGCAGTCATTATTTGGGTGAACAGGCTGTACGGCTCTGACCCGGGGACCCCGCGCCGAATCTCGCCGTCTCGTATAGGCAAACAGTTCAAAGACGGCGAGATAGCATCAGAAAGCCATTAAAGAAAGATTACAAAGGAAAAGAAAAGGGGGGGAAGAAAAGCAAATGCGATGGTGCTAAAATGTGCGAAGATGCTGAAAGAGACGGAGAAGGAAACGGAGAAAGAAAGAAAGAAAGAAAGAAAGATACTAAACAAAGATAATACAAAAAAACACAAAGGAAGACAATTCTGACAGATGAGCAAAGAGAGGGAGAGAGAGAGATAAGCCAAGCGGACGCCCTGCCCGGTGATCAAGGAGTGGGAAGAGACTGAATTTCATTAATGAACCTGTAATTCCTCAAAGTCAGTCAAATACCAAGGATGTAGAGGTTGGGGAGACAGGAGACAGAGGGATGGTGGAGACAAGGAGGGAGGGAGGAGGGGGGGGGGGGGGGGGGGCAGATGACTGTAATTGTATTCCTGGCCCGGCTCCTTTTATCTGTCCCAGAGAGAGCGGGATGTGGTTCTCCTCCTTGAGAGAGAGGGGTTACGTCTGCCTCCTGCCTCCTGCCTCCACAGATTTAGAGCCTCCTGGCCTTCATCCCCCCCATTCGCACAGCAGCTGGTGCCGGAAGTCTACGTGCACGCCCACACACACACACACACACACACACACACACACACACACACACACACACCGCAGACACAAGTGTACACATGTTCACACGGGTCACAGTCATGAAGGTAGACTGTGGGCAATCTTCCAAACATGCATCTTACATACACACACACACACACACACACATACTGGGACCCAGGGTCACTGCACTCACACTCCTTAGATGCAGTTGAATAACCTGATAACCTGCACTTAAAAGAACAAAATGGTCGCCATCAGTCAAAGTCAAGAATAGGAGAATAACCGTAAGTAGGCCTACTGTACTGCAATCTAATGCCGCTAACCTCGGGTTTTATGCAATTCACCAGGCTCGTGCTTTTCCACCTCCTGACAAAGCCATGTTGACAGATAACATTTCCCCTCATAAAATAGTCACAATTACTAAACCAGCAAACAAGCCTGTGAACGCCACGGGAGAGAGCGAGTCGACACAGAAAAAGTAAGGACTCTTTGTTTTTGCTCATCGGAGGCCGCGGTGCAAAACAGTTCCTTTCTTTCCACCGTTAAAAATTCATTCCGTTTAATTTCGGTCACTAAAACGGCTTCATCTTCCGCGTTCCGCCGTAAGAAGCTTTTGAGTCGGTGAGCCGCTGCCAGTTCAGATCCCCCCCCCCCCCCCCCCCTTTTCAGACGGGAGCGTGTCTTCGCACAAAGCCACAAATGAACTCTGAATCCGCGGGAGCTGTAATGGGATTATGAGCGAGAACTCAATCATCCAGGAGCTACAGGAGCTCCACGTGTGAGCAGAACCGAGCGCGTTCGCTCCCGTTAAATCAATGTCTGGGGCAGTGAGGAGCGTCAGCACCCGGCGCCAAGCTACGTTTTCACACTACAGACCAAAGAGGCGCTAAAGAGGACAGAGAAGTTTTCTTGAGCTGATGCCATATGTTGGATTTAGCATTATTTTTGTTGTCGTCATCATCATCATCATTGTGCGCTACAGTTTTAAACACCACAGCACAACACTCATCCTCTTTTCCTTTCCTTTCTTTTCCTTTCCTCCTCTCTTCCTCTTTTCTCCTCTCTTCCCCTCTCCTCCTCTCCTCTTCTCTCCTCTCCTCTCTTCCCCTCTCCTCCTCTCCGCTCCTCTCCTCTCTTCTCCTATGCTCCTCTCCTCCTCTTTTCTCCTCTCTGCTCCTCTCCTCCTCTCCTCTCTTCTCCTCTCCTCCTCTCTTCTCCTATGCTCCTCTCCTCTCCTCTCCACTCCTCTCCTCTGCTCCGCTCTTCTCCTATGCTCCTCTCCTCTCCTCTCCTCTCCTCTCCTCTCCTCTCCCAGGTCTTATCATACCTTCCCCTGCTGTTCCAGCTCAGGTCTTACATCTCCTCTCCCTGGGCCGGGGTCCCAATCCTATCAAACTGAAACAGGAACAAAGACCTCTGTCCCTCGCTTCCTATAACCCCTCCATCCCACCTCTACCACCTCCACCCACTTCCCCCTCGCACCAATCTCTAAAAAAAAAACAAAAAAAAAAACCTCCTGGTCCCGGTCCTCACCTCTCTGCGACCTGCCACAGCTCATAATCCAAACTCATTTTGAAAGGCAGAAAAGTCCCGGTAAGCCCCAGTGTCACGTCAGGAAATATTGGTGCGTGTAAAATATTCATGCCAGGGTGTCCTGCTTTTTCCTCCCGTGTGAAAAAAAAAAAATGCTAAATCAGGTTCTGGATTTTAGCAACTGTTTGGGAGTGTTGATTTTTTTTCCTAATCCTTGCATGGCCAGATGCCGCTTCTTACTTTGTGCCTGAAACTGATAATGGCTGAGCTTCACGCCTCAGCAATTCCAAATAGCAGAATGCATACAAAACGTCTTAATTGTCTCCACCACTCATGGACTAAGACTCTCTGCCCTCAACTCCAATATAGACAGGATATGGTTTTTTTTATCAACAAATTATGGATGTATAACCCATAACAGAGATTCTGGATAGATGACATTTGGAAAATGATGTCCTCACAACTTTCCAATGTTTATAATCAACACAAACGTAAATAAGCCATTTTCACTTTCAAATTGCAATTAAAGCTTGCATTAAGCTGTCACATACTGTTAGTTTAGAGAGAGTGAAAATATGCCTTCAATCCAGCAAAATAAACATAAACTGCACTGGTAGTGGGACCAACATGGTGCTATAATCCCATTCCAGATTGGTCCTTAAAGTGGAAATCTGTGAGATCCCTCTTTTTTTTCTTTTTTTCTTTTTTCTTTTTTTGGCGATCATGGTCATTGCTGGGATCACCTATCAATCAAACAGTGTCCAGTACTGTGACGTCTTTCTCCTTGGATTTTCTGTTTTGAGTTTCGCTTTTCTTTTTCTTTTCAGCCATCATGGCTATGGCTGCTCATGCTAATTACCCAGTTCTTCCTCTATTTATTCCAAACGAAGAGCAGTTTCTGCTGCCATAAAACACATCACTTCCTGCGCGGCAGAGATTTTTCCTGGGAAAGTGTTTAGGGCAGCAAATGTAAAAGCTTTCATGAATTATCATGGGTTGAATCACTATTGAGGTACATAAATCGGTGATAGAAAGTAGCAATTTACATAAAACTGTCTCAGATTACTTTAAATACCAATCTAGCTGTCCATGCTGACAACATAGGAGATTAGCCTGCGGTCCATACTGCCTGATCCATACCTTTAATGATCATCAAAGTCATTATCAACATGGAAAAGTGCCATGTCACCAAATCAATGCGCCCTCCCTCGGCTCTTGTCTTCAATGTGTCTCAACATATCGCTGACCTGTCAGGTGCGACCCAGGCCGTTCATTCAGTATTGCAAACAGGGAGGCGGAGGACCAGCCGAAGCCCCGGACGGGACCGGCTGAAGCCCCGGCCTGGACCGGCTGAAGCTCCGGCCTGGACCGGCTGAAGCCCCGGCCAGGACCGGCTGAAGCCCCGGCCGGCAGAAGGGACTCTTCAAAGGCCTGGATAAGCGTAACCTCTATAACTTTAGACTAATGTTCCACTTCATGGCCCGTTGCTTCCCCTTTTTAAAAATGCTTACAGGAACCATACAAATCCTTTGCTCTCTCTGACCCAAACACTGCCACACACAGACAGAAACACACACACACACACACACACACACACTGAGATAAACAAAGTCTCCCTCCACTGGGGTGAAGCTCACAGGAGGAGAGATACAGTAGAATGTCCATAAAGGCATCAGATTTATTACTGATTTTCTGCTTGATCTGCGTTTAATGTGGATGACTGTAAGGTATCAGTGAGGCCAATTTCCAAAAGCAAATTACCCGCTTGGGCTGAGTCCTTTATGTGTTTGCTGAGTGCTGAATTTAAAGACCATTAATATTCTGTTGGCCCAGGACTTTGAGAGATCACTTACAATTCCCCCTTGTGGAAACTGTCGACAGTTCAGCGGGTTGCCTTTGTGCTGCCTGTGCTTTAAAACGAATAAAGCAAATTTGCGTTCGCTCTGTGGCGGAGTGTGAGATCAGATAGCGCCCGGCTCCTCAACTCTGCAGCCCTTCATTATTATTATCGTCCGGGAAATCGTGTCAGCGTGGCTCGTGTGGCGTTCGTGAAAGCGACACACCTCGCCGAGGCGGGGGGGGTGGGGGGGGAGCTGGCTGGTGCGCTGAAAGTGAACATGACCGTTGATTTCCATCAGGAGGGAAATCAAGGAGGCGCGCGTCTCGGCGTCTTCCCGCAGTTTCGTCATGTGGCTCAGCGTTTTCAAAGACTAGGTCGGTACCCGGAGGTGTTGGGGCATGGGAGGATTAGAGCGGGTCCCAAAATGAGTCAGGAAGAAGTGGTTTCTGAAGCTAGCAGCTATGTTGTAATGCCAAAGCCTAATAAGTCCCTGCAGTTGAAGGTAGACAGGCTGAAACACCACAGGCCAAACAGATTAGATTACATTACTTTATTTGTCCTCAAGGAGGGAATTAATTTCCACAGCCAATCAGACATAGACAAAAAAAATTATTCCTCAGACACATGACTTAACATAGACCAACACACCATGACAGAAGGAATGCAAACATAAGACATTAAATACAGTTGTAGAGAAAAAGTCCAGGGTTCGTAAGGGCGGTGATGGCATTTATGGGACAAAACTTTTTTTTTTATTTTGTGAGTTTACATCATGGGAGACAATACCTGTGACCGGATGGCAGTAGTTTGAAACGGTCAAAGAAGGGGAGGGACGGGTCAGAGTGCTGCATTAGCTCACACAAAGCTTGTAAAACAGACAAATGTGGGAAAAAATGGTTAAAAAGCATGTAGCTCATGGGGGCAACATCATGGTTATAGATATACAGTATTTGTTACAGTAGGCTATCTCTCCTCTGTCCACACACACACACACACACAGAGGGAGAGAGCAATACAGGTGAATGAATACCAGCATGCAAAAAAGGAGAGAGAAAAAAAGCACAATGACCCCCCCACCAACACCACACACTGTGCCCGTGAAGCACGTCAGAGGCAGCAGGCTATGAAGCGAGGTGAACAGCGGGGTGGGACAGAGCGGAGCACAAAACACTTCTTGGGGACACGGGGGACATTTCTGGTCGCCTGACTCGGGACCGGCGCTCCATACACCATCCCGAAAAAAAAAGCTCCCACCAAGTCCAGCGCACACACAGCAGGGGCGGCCATCTGGAGCGCAGGTAAGCAGGAGGGAGTTTTTCCCCTTACCCGCTCGCATGTGCTGTTGAAACAAAGCGAGTTGGCCAATTCGCATGAGGTCAGCTGAGCGGCAAAGTCAAGAGACACGTGTTTGCTTTTAAGTGGAAATAGCGGTTCAAAGCCGCGCCAGATGACTTTATTTATGAGGGGGAATCTTTGCACAGGCGACTGTTTGCGTGGGCCACTGTATGCATATTTAATCGATGAGTGGGCAGCAATAATTCAGAGTCCTGGCTCACCAAGTAAGGCAAGCGGATGAGAAGAGCCTCGATCAAGCTTTGGCCACAACTTTGCATTTTGACTAACTGAGCTCGTCCGGCGCTGTTCTTGGGCGAGGGTACACCCAAAATAATTGAGATTATTGAGACAGCTATTATTGTTTATTGTCTAGACAAGTGGTTGTGTAATGAAAGCAATGCGGTCGGGTGTAACGTGTATGTTTGACAGGGTGGAAGATGGAAGACTGTAGCTTGGGCCAAGGCTACCAAAAGCTGAAACTTATCTGAAATGAACTGCTGAATATTTTTCACGGCAATGCACAAAGGTTAGAGAAACTCTGGATCAGGATTATAGCTCTCTAAATTATAGGGAAGCGAGATAGGCCAAATCCTTAAAGTTTTATCTCATATCCCAATCTCCACGCATTGATTTCATAACTAAAGTCGGGTGTGTTTTTTTGAGGCTGTTGTGCTGTGAGCGGGCAGACTTGTTTTTGCAGTCTCCCTCTCTCCCTCTGAAGCCTATAGGCGGGCTGGACTCAGTGTGGCAGGGAGAGGGTCCAGGCACAGGCGCTCATACACAAAGCCAGCACGTTTCACTCAGTCTGCAGCAGCAGCGGCAGCGGCAGCAGCAGCGGCACTGAGCAGCACCTCCAGCACCACCGGCAGCACGTCGGTGGGGGGGGTTTGGTTTGGAGCACAGTTGGACGACGCTTATCTAGCACCTGCAGCCTCGAGTCAAGTCTGGTGTGATGCTCTCAGTAGCTGGTGGCCGCTTGCTGGCTGCAGAGGAGACAGCCGAGGCTCGGACAGTCGAGGCTCGCCGCACGTCACGCTGTTGAATGAGCGGCGGCGCGGCTGAAAAAGCGGCTGTCCGAGGTGCCGAACACCGACGCCGACCCCCCCCCCCCCCCCCCCCGGTCTGTGTATGGGGGCTCCGTCTGCCGCAAGCGCTGACGGACTGTCGCTGCTGTCCTTTTCGGTCGAGACAATACGCACGAACTGACGTGAATGCCGAGCCGCACAACACAGCACGGCACTCCGGCGGTTAGCTCAGCCCCCCCGGTCCGAGTAAATGGGACCGCACGTCCTCCGAGCGTTAGAAAGATGGAGAGATTTTTCCTGCTCATCCTCAGCTGCCTCGGTGTCTCTCGAGTCACGGCGGGTAAGTTTATGTTTATGTGCGATTACAGCATGTTTCGGTGTTGTTGTTTTTTGTTAGCGCAGCAGTCTGCAGCCTTCTGCTTACCTTGCAGACACAATTGATATTCTATTGCCATGTTAAAGGGACAATAGAGGGATTGCAGCGGTGTATGTGTAAAATCCCGCTGGGTTAAACGGACCTGTGTTGTGTATATGCTCTGGGTTTGAATGGATATATTCTGCGAGACGTTGCGTAGTCTGTTGCATTTGTGGAAAGGCTGACTGTGTTTGTAAGCTACTAGTGGCATTTCCGCGCTGTCATCTAATGAAACAAATATTAAAGCGTCATATTTCGTCGTTTGATTTATCACCAATTCACCACAATTGGGCATTCCAGTGTGTGTGTGTGTGTGTGTGTGTGTGTGTGTGTGTGTGGATAACTCGGCAATCCACAAAGAATTACAATAGGTTCAAACAGTTGTCATGTGGTTTGGCGCACGCACGCACGCACGCGCACACACACACACACACAGTGACAAAGATTAGTGGGGCTGAATTGACCTATAACAAACTAGTTTATTGACTGTCGATTTAAAGGATTGTGTGTGTGTGTGTGTGTGTGTGTGAGTGTGTGTGTGTGTGTGTGTGTGTGTGTGAGAGAGAGAGAGAGAGAGAGAGAGAAAGAGAGAGCGAGCCAAGCATGACCTTTGCCAGCCAAGTACTGTACACCACTGCACACTTGGAGGGAGAAGCTGAACATTACAAATACAGTATATCATGCTTCTTATTCATTTCCAAGAGCAATATTGACCAAGCGTTTATATTCAAGCTTATCTTTCATCGCAGAAATAGATGAAGATCTGCATTTTCCCCTTAGACACACATTGCATGCCTGCTGACTAGCAGACACTTTGGTCCATAGCTGCACAGTATGAGTCCAGTATTAGATTGACCATAGTGAACTGCCCATTGCCACTAGAGATACATGATTGGATTGATGAGCCACAACGTTCCTCTCAGACAGATCCATGGAAACACCAGTGATGTGTGCCTCTGTGTGTGTGTGTGTGTGTGTGTTTGTGTGTGTGTGTGTGGGAGTGAGTGTGCTTGCACTTACTGTAACGTATATGTGTGAATCTATAAAACATGGTGTTGGGAGCCACAAGCTGCACACACACACACACACACACACACATACATAGACCCACGCTGCCGTGTCTTTCACCACTCACTGCGATGGAGTGCCACAAATCACACTGACACACTCCTGCCATCAAACTGCACCTCTGGTCCGCTCGGCATCCTCCCACTCCTCAACCTTTCCACCGACAATGGATCACTGTGCTCGCCCAGCCTCCTCTCTGTGCCAGTCATCTGTCTCTCTTGTACAGTACACACACACACACAGCCTCTCATATACAGTGTACCAACACAATTCAATAAAGCTCCACTATATGAAGAGGTGCTCCAGAAGATGATATTTATAAATATTACATTGCGTGAAGTATACAAAGGTTTTCTAAAGGTGTATAAAGTATACATATACACATCCTGCATACATATTTATCTATTGACATACTGTATACAATGCAAAAATAACACAGCTTCATACATAGAGCCAAATGAGCTGAAATAACCAATTGTACATGATTTGCCATCACAGTCTTAAAAAACAACGATTCTATGGCCAAATGCCCATAGGGAAATCTTTTTCAGTTCGGAATACAAAAAAATGGGATGCAGGTCATCATATGATCATTGGCTCTCGTGATGAGTTGAAATGTCAGGAAATGTGACCGAATTCAGAAACTTACAGATTGAAATCAAAGCTCAGATCAGAGTTGTAGGCGTTCTACTTTTCTTTTGCAATTCAAGTCTTCTCTAGATTTGAGTCTTTGTTTCAGAGTTTCTTTTAAAACTTTGATAGCTAGAGACCTCGACTAGGAAAACCAGGCCAAGTGGATGTCGAGGCAGAGTGGTGGACTGACAGAAGTGTGTGGGTGGGTGAGCGCCACGGCACCATAAACTTTACAGTACAGTGACGTCTTTACTGTGTCTGTGTTTACGGTGACTCATAAACAGCCTGTGATCCCGGGAAAGGAAAGGTAATGTTTCCATTTAAAATGTAAATCGACTCCCAAACACATTCATCCAAATCAGGCCATAAATCCTCACAGCCAATTTTCCATCTCCGTAACAGTTCTGCCTTTAAAAATAAAGGAAATCAATGAATCAGTCAACAAATTAAACAGGGATGCGATCGATGCAAAGGCTCCAGGCAAGGCTCTTTGTCTGAGACGCTTGTTGTAATGGATGAAATGAAGCTGAATCTTTCCAGAGTTAAGGGGTTTTTTGTTACCTTGCAAACCAATAATCCCGGAAAAACTGGCAAACCCCCACCTGGCCACAAATTCTCTTTGACTACAGTATATTATGTGCCAAGTGCCAAGCCATCTACCATCCATACAGAGGAGTTATAGGCCTCAGCTGTGACAGAAAGTTCGTAAAAGCCGCTCATCATCTCCTCTCTCACACCGATCAGCAGAAACAGGCTTGTATATATATTTGTGAATATTTCTGAAAAGACGTGATGTAGAATGTGATGTGGTTTCATAAGACGGGCTTTTCTCTGCACTATGTGTCATACGCATCACAAACATTTGCTTATGCTTTAAGTTAGTAATATCCAGATGGTAGTTTTATTACATGCGTGAACTGAGTGATCATCGTGGCATGCATCTTCTCTCTGATCATGTGTGTGTGAGGATCAGTACACAGTGTGGAGCGCTCATGTTCATGTAGTGGGCATGTAATGACAATGAGATGGCCAGCTTCAGCATGTGCATCAGAAACACCACTAGAATAAGCGAGTGCCTGGTGGTGTACTCGTTCTCTCTGTCGTCTGAATGCGATGCTCGTCCCCTGATTTTACTCAAATGTGCGTGTGCTTTAGACCTGCTGGTTATCTAGGGCAGCCTCTTGATTGGAGGGCTGAATCATCACCGTTTCCCCTGAATAGGCTCTTTACCAGGGCAGGAAAAAAGAAGGGGAAGAGTGTGTGTGTGTGTGTGTGTGTGTGTGTGTGTGTGTGTGTGTGTGTGTGTGTGCGCGTGTGCATGTACGTGTTGCAGAGGATGCATAATTTTGTGTGAATGTGATTATCTGTTCATGAGTCTTCCTCTAATCAAGTCTGCACAATTTGCTATTTGAGTCCAAATGCATTTCATACAATCTACTGAAAGCAGTCTACCATACATTGTGTTTTTCATGATTTCATGCTTTTCACACCGCATTCTCAGCTTACAACTATGTTGCAGCAGATTTTAGGGTTTTGAAAGGAATATACCTCAATGTGTTGCAATTGCATCTAAAAGTGTTAGAGCTCTGTGCCTTCAATGAGGAAAGTTGGGGATTTTCCGGTGCTATTTTTACTGTGTCGTTACAATATGACAATAATACGAATTGATAAGGAGCTTCCACAGTTAACTTAAGTTTTAAAGTTTTTGGGTTTGTAGCAGTAGTAGTAATAGTAGTAGTAGTATACTACTATAGTAGTAGTAGTAGTAGTAGTAGTAGTACTTATTCTCAGTACATTGTGAAGTAGGTGATCTGTGTTATCCAGGATTGTGGAAACACATTTACACAATTCTCTAAAACTCTCCCATCCATGTTAAATTAATGAATTCAATCAATCAATCAAAGCACAGCTAATCACAAGCTCTATGTTATTACACGCAAGAAACAATCACAGCACAAAACAGCAGCACCAGCTACAGAATGAGCTTACAGTTACTTTCATAAATATTTGGCTGCATGCACATGGGTATGTTTTGTGTGGGAGGCTCTTCTGGTTCAATCTGAGCCCTAAAATGCAGAAATGAAATAAGGACTAAGCCTTGATTTATTTGTATCTTTGGAACAGTTAGAACTGGGGCTGTAAAGCAAAAAAGTTGGAGATCAGAACCTACCCTTCCTCCAGCCTTGCTGGAGCCTGCTGTTATCCTGCCAAAATGGCCCAGATAAAAAGATTAAATGTATATTGCACCCTGCCATGTTTTAATTGTCACCATATGAATTGAGTTGAATCAACACCTTTTCACAATGTCCTTTCATAGTCCTCTTCATCCAGCAGAGCCTCTACCACGAGTCTCTCTATCAATACACTGCTGCTGCTGCTCTTGCTCTTTCCTCTGGCACCTCATGACCCTCTTCTCCTTTTCAAAAAGCCTCTTTGACTCCCTCCTCCTTGAGAGCTCGCCGATGGCTTAGCAAGACACAGATGAATGGACCGACGGCCTTGTGGCTGAGAGCGCCTGCGCTAAGCTAGCTGATCTGGTGGTGGCTCTGTGATTCAGATCAAACAGCAGAAACTGGAAGCACAAGCCAAACAATTTACATTTCTGTCATTTTTCCTTAGAAATTGGCATTAATTGAATGTGCTTGGAATCAATCGAAGCAAGTTTTCTTCCTCCGTGTTCGCACTTGTTCAGCGATGTCAGGTACAGGTAGGCACTTTTTGCTGAAGAGGGGATGAAGTTGGCATTAGAGGACAAATGAGTGAAATCTTCTGGACACTGAGCCTGAGGGAGCGAGAGATGGCAACGCCAACAGACTGACGTTGCAATGGCAACCCTCTGACGCAGGCAGGAGTCTGCTGCATCCTGGAGCCCAGCATCACATCTGTAAGTGTGTGCGTGTGTGTGTGTGATGGGGGTTGTCTAAGCTTTTCGGGGGGTCCGAGCTGCCATTTGGAGCCAATCGATGCAACGCATGAATGTGTTTGACGGGCTATTTTGCGTCACACACTGGTTTATGCGTGTGTGTGTTTGCGCACATGTCGGCGAGTGTGTGTTCTGGGTTCTTTCAACAAGTCCTCAATTCCTCCTCCTCCTCCAGTTTCCCTCAGCAGCCCAGCGGAACATAAAAATACTGTTTTTATTTGGCACTGGGCGGTAAAGTCCTGGGGGGGTTTCTCCCATTCCAAAAAGTTATGTCTGACAAGGATAAGGCTGCAAGAATGTGATGTTTAATCGATGTGTGTGTGTTCGCAAGATGAAGAAACGTGTGTGTGTGTGTGTGTGTGTGTGTGTTCGTGTGGGTGGGGTGGGGGGTGGGGGGCTTGATTTGAGGGTAGATTTCATTAGCAGTGGGCTTGTCAAATAATCAGCCTCACTGACACAGCAGGTCCCACTCTAGCACACACACACTAAGAGAGAGAGAGGGAGGGAGGGGCAGAGGTTGCGAGAGAGAGAGCCAGAGGGAAAGACAGAAAAGACGAGGAATGGAAAGAGCGCCGGCGATGGAGCCATGGAGGATAAAAAGAGAGAAAGACAACCCCAAAGAGAGACAGAGAGAGAATGCTCGTGGCAGAGGGAGAGAGAGAGAGAAACACAGAGAGTAAAGAAAGAATCAGAGGGAGAACATTATCCGTCTTTTCCCCCCCTCCACCTGTCTGTCTCTTACGCCAATCCTCCCAGGCAGCTACTGTTAGGCATTACTTCACCAGCTGTGCACAGGTTCTCAGCAGACTGGCAACGCTCCACAGAGAGAGGGAGAGAGAGGGAGAGAGAGACAGAGGGAGAGAGAAGGTGTGAAGTGAAACACAGAGAGAGGGAAAGCGTGTTATCGGGCGCTAATATCATATTCATAACCGTATGTCAAGCATCTGAGCTCCTTTGCATTATCAGTTCCATCCCACAGATATTACTGCTGTTTCCCAGTCGGGGGTGGGGTGAGGGGGTGTGGGGGTAGCGAGGGGTGTGTGTGTGTGTGTGGGTGGGGTGGGGTGGGGGGCTTGATTTGAGGGTAGATTTCATTAGCAGTGGGCTTGTCAAATAATCAGCCTCACGGCAGTCCTTTGCCTTTTTGAATTAGCTGGCTTGCATTCTCAGTCTATACAATGCCGCATTGATTTTCATACCCTGCCTTTTGACATTTAATTAGAGAAGAGTGTGTGTGCGTGTGAGTGTGTATGTGTGTCCATCTGACAGAGAGAGAGAGAGAGAGACGCTGTTTTGCGCCCCCACTGCTTTTCTGTAGCTCTCGTGGCCAACGGGGTTTGGAAAATTCATTTCCTAAGAGTAAATAACTCATTTCTCTACAAAGGGACGGAAAGACCCTTAGGTGTGTTTATTTGACAATGCCGGCTGGTGGTGGGCTACTGTTTACGCACAGAGAATGGACCGCAGAGAGCGCATAGTCTATTCATACACCCGAGACGCATGCACACACACACACACACACACGTAGAAAAACACACACACACACAGCCTCCCACACACACGAAGAGGCCCTCTATGGCTGTAAAAGGCAGGGAAGTGCAACCCGTCCTAGATTGCATTCGGCATCCTAAATTAAAATCTATATAGGCGAACAATATTCCAGTCCTTCACTTTATAAGCGCGTGATTGCACATAAAGAAGCGGTCCGTCTGCTTACACTATAAACCTGCAGCCAACGTGTGATTAGCATGAAGCTAACTCTGCAGTCAATAGTAGAATAGCACATGGGTGAGTCACAGATAGGCAACCGTCTCCCCTTTCACCCACCATCTCCTCCCTGCACCCGGATTCCTATTGAAGTGCCAGTTACAGGCAGAGAGAGCTTTACACACCAGGCTATGGAAGAGCTGCCAAAAAAGCCCGGGTGTAGTAGCTGTACAGAAATATGCCGAGGGAGTGTTGGAGAGACAGACAGATGAAAAGGAGAGACAAAAACAGAGAGAAGGTGCGGGGGGTAGGGAGGGAGGGAGGGTAGAGCCAAATGCCCATTACAGTCAGAAAAATAGATGTTGAAGGCGAGAGTGGGGAGGAAAAAAAAAAAAAATAGGGAAAAATGTATAAGGTGGATTTTCTCTGACAAGGAAGGAGCGGATTCACATCCAAGAGCCGTACCAGTCGCTGTATATAATAAATGGCATGGACAAAGGGAAAGAAAAAGATATCCATACTCTGGATCACAGCTGCGCTTTCTGGTTTATTCAACACTTCAACATATGGAAAACAGGCCTTGAAGGAGAAAGAGAGAGAGAGACTGTGAAGTGGCAGGGGGAGCGGAGGAAGGTGGATTTTCTCATGCAGGAGTAACAAGCGTTCAAATAAAAGCCTGTCTGAAGCTCTTTCTCTCTCTCTCTAATGAAGCAGGCGATTGGCCGTCCATAATAAAAACATGATGTAGCATTATACATCTATACATATACTTTGGATAGCATTCCTAAATTATTCAGCAGCTGCTTTAGCTTCCAAATGAGACGCACTTCGTCTTCCCTCTGGAGTGCCGTGCTGTTGTCCTCCTAACAGCTGGGTGTGTGTGTCTCTGTATGTGTGTATGTGTGTGTGTGTGTGTGCGAACATGTGTGCGAGTGCGCGTACGTGCCACATCCGCAAGGACGAGGCCACGTGCCAAGGTCTCCTCTCTCACACGCGAGGGCAAACTACGGCTCAGCAGAAAGTCCTGATGGCTCTATCATGGCACATTAAATATGAATGAGGGCAGCCAGTGTCCCTGCCAACTGTATGTAGCGGCGCGGGGACGGGGAGGTAAGCCCCGAGAGCCGCACTCACCCACTCAGTGACATGTTAGCGGGGAAAACAAGTGGCAGCCGCTCGCGATTCCCCCGGCGCCGTCGTTAGCTTTAGCGCCAGACGTCGGCGTGTTAATGAACACGTGCTAATTTACAGTCGCTCGCTCCCCAGCGGCCTCGCGCTCGCTAGCCGTGATGCTGAGGCACAAAGTTTATTTCTTCTCCCCGTCACGGTGCTTTTTCATTCCTAATGCCCTCGGTTTAAATAACACACAAAACCATACACTACCAGTCAAAAGTTTGGACACACCTGAATGAATGTACTATGTTTCTCATTCTCTTAAAGCCATTTTGATATAAAGGCCTATGCTTAAATGCTTGAAATTTGTTTCTTAGACAAATATAAATATTGAAGTTGATGCCTATGTATGCATTTCATTTCTTTCCATCCAGGCAAAGGGCGGCTACTTTAACCCTTGTGTTGTCCTCGGGTCAAAAATGACCCATTTCTGAGTTTAACAGTAGTGAAAACCTCCTAAATTATTTTTTTTCGGCATGAAATTTGATGACTTCTCCTGGAGTGATCTTACAATTAAAAAAGTGAAACATTTACCTTTTTTATATTTTTATATAAGCCGTACACTATCAGTGTACAAAGATTGTCTTTGGGTCATTTTTGACCCAGCAGTTATTAAATCAATTACAAACAAAATACAATTTTATAAAAAATGTATACAGTAAATGATTTGTAGCAAGAAATAGAGTCAGGGGTGGTTCAGTAGCCTACTAGTCCACTTATGATGTATATTTTACAGTAAAACTGTACAGCACTGTACAGTGTATAGTGGTGTACACTGAATAAATACAGAATACCTGTGAGGTAGGAAAACACAGTTATTCCCCAAGTTGTTGATATGTGACATGCAAAATAGATTTTGGGTTAAAAATTAAATAAAGAGGCTTTATACTAGGAGGGACAGTGAGACCGGGTCATTTTTGACCCGAGGACAAGGGGAGCATACAGAATATGAAGATATCACAAGGGTTAAAGAATCTAAAATATAAGATAGTTTTGATTTGTTTAACACTTTTTTGGTCACTGCATAATCCCATTTGTGATATTTCATAGTTTTGATGTCTTTACTATTACTCTAAAATGTGGGGGGAAAAAGTAAAAATAAAGAAAAATGTGTGTGTCCAAACTTGACTGGTAGACACACACAGAAGCAAAAATTATATGTCTGCTTTGATTTTCAACCCCACCTGCTGCTTATTACACCTTGCATACAAAGAGACTGTTTGCTCAGTATTTACGCATGAAATGAGCTAAAGTGGCTTAACTTGCTAAACATGAATTAGTGGCGGCTCCCATAAGGTGACTCAAAGGGGGGAACGGGAAGTAACAAAAACCCGAGGCCGGCGCTTGCTACTCAACGGTGGCATTTGATACAGATAACAGCCAATTTTTATGTTAGTTCACAAGCCCACAGACCGCTCATTAGCATCCCAGGGAGCAGAACCAGCCCAGGGGCCCGACTTTGAGAAATGCTGTTCTAAGTATTGCTGAGCTGTAATGAGCTGGTACAGATCACTAATATCCTCCCACAGTGGAGGATGGAAATACACTTCCCTACTGTCCTTGCTGCGCTCGCTCCTCATGATCTCTCAGCGTCAAACCGGCTCCTGTCTGCCCAGCTGTCAGGGGGAATTAGACTGCGGTAGCGACCCCACTGCTTCACTACACCGGGGCCCGGTGCTGTACTGCGACCCGGCACATCACACCCATAGACTGCACACTCAAAAATAGCCGCACAAGAAAAGATGGTCTTCAGCTTCAACATTTGAGGCCTGTGACAATTTTGCCACCAGTGCAATCAAAAGTAACTGAATAGTTTAATTCCAAAAAATGAGATATCCACCCTCTGAATAATAACACCTTCTCTTACAAAATGACTGCTAGAGAGAAAATACATTTCATTTTGGAATATTCTAGCTTACTGCTATTCTAAGACACTTGAGCGAATGTAATCATCAGCATTGTTTAAAAAAAACAACAACTGAGAAATGAACATCAGGTAAAATTAAATCCCTCAATTTTTCAGAATACTTTCTGTCCCTTATAGCACACCATGTTCTCCACATTACATTTTCCCATGCTGCCTCTTCATTCTCCAGCTGCAGGCAATATTTCGCTGTCTACAAATTTGCTAAAAAAAAAACGTCACTACTTAAAAGCAGTGAACTGCACTTTACTCAGTTTCTGGAGCGGTGCGGAGAGAGAACCAAATGAAAATAGATCCAGGGGAGAACGGAGACAGAGAGAGAGAGAGAGAGAGAGAGAGAGAGAGGAGGCAGGAGGGGGGGGGGGGGGTATGAGGCCCGGAGGAGGTGAGGGAGGAGTGATCCTGTCTGCCTGGGGTCAGCCGGACGTCATCTAGACATGTATTAATGTTTTAGGGAAGTTGGGGGAAGGGAGAGAGAAACCATTAAATAATGATAGGCTTTATTGATCAAGGTTCGCTGTTCACTAGGAGGATGGAGTGTGTGTGTGTGAGAGAGAGAGAGAGAGAGAGAGGTGGGTGAAAGATGGGTATAAGAAACTGTGTTGTCAAACTACAACTTGGCCCACTCTCCTTGATTGTACTTACAGTTGCACGAACACACAAACACCCACACACACACAAACACCCCCCCACACACACACTCTCCCAGTGAGTTCTCTAATGAAAGGAGATATTAGGGAGCTGTCACCCTTGACACCGCTCAGCATGGGACAGACAACTGGCTGTCACTCTGATCACGTCGCTAACAAAGACGAACACACACACACACACACACACACACACACACACACACCAGGGACACCCGTCATGGTTCAAAGTCACCCCCATCCCTCACGGTGTGGCGGACAGTGCCGCTGCAATGAGAGAGAGTTTATGAAGACATCTGTCTGGTGTTTCATTAGAGCGGGCTCTCGTGTCACGCGGATATTTAAGGCCTGCGGTCACGGCGAACGTCCCCCAGTCCCTCGGCGGGACGCAGACGTACGGAGGAGAGGCAGACGGACAGAGACGGAGGAAAGGACGAGTGACCGGAAGTCGCGGGACGTGAGGACACACAGAGATGAAACTCCGTTTTCCAGACAGCAGGGGAGAAACAGAGAGGGCATCTGTCTCCCAAGGTTTCGCAAATATCAAGTCTCTCTCAAACTGTCTCCTCCTGCTTTGTCTCTGTCCCCCGCAATCCAGCTGCTTCTATGTGAGATGTGATTGCTTCAAAATTGTCGAGGGGGACGCAAAATTTTACTGTCAAAGTGCTTTGCAGTCTGTTCCATTTTTAAGGTGCAGAGATTTTGGAGCTTTTATTTAAAGCTAACCAGCACTGTGATTTGGTGCCAAAACGACTGGATTGAAAAGACGAGATGTGAGGAGCAGAGGCAGCTTCAGTTCAGACGCAGAGCCTTATAGATCAGACTGTTATCAGGCTATTATTGAGAAGAATGAGGGCTAGAATGAGACCAGACTGATGCTATTATCACTTCTGAATGAGCGATCTGTCTATTCTATTCATGTCTATGCGGGTCTATTCATGTCGTCAGCAGAGTTCAGTGAAGTTGTGTTAAAAGTCAAACTCAGCTTCCCTTTCAATCCTCTTCCTCATTCTGTATTATCCAACAGCTCTCTTCTTGGATGAGCTCATATTATCTCGCTGGAGCTGAAACGAGAGACAGACAAGATAGACATTTCCAATTTTTACGTACGTGACTTTTTAGCGGGTGTCTGTGTGTGTGTGTGTGTGTGTGTGTGTGTGTGTGTGTGTGTGTGTGTTTGTGTCTGTGTACGTGTGCGTGTAGACGTATGCGCATGTAAGTGTGTGTGTAAACAAAGCAGTGATCTGTGTCAGAGTCAGAGAAATGAATGTATCCCCTGAGGGGCGGTGGGAGCTAAACGCTAGCTGTCACTGTGTGTTTTTTTCGGCCGTCTGGGACTAGCGTTAGCGTTAGCGCCGCGGGAGAGACAGGGTGAGAGAGAGTGAGAGTGAGAGTGAGAGAGAGAGAGAGAGAGAGAGAGAGAGACAGACAGACAGACAGACGGGGGGGGGGGGCGGGGGGGAGGCGAGATGATTAACAAAGAGATAATAAGTTTGATTTGCGGCCAGCGTGTGTTGCTCCCGTCAGCCCCCCTTGCGCCCGAGACGTCCTTCCCCTCGGGCTCGCCGGGAAAACGTCGAACAACGACAGACAGTAAACAAAAAGCCAAACAAATCAAAGCGCCACTTCAGACACCGGAGTCCCTCCTGTGCGGCGAGGAGGAGTTTCAGCGGGTTTCCATCCTGCCAGTTACCGTTAGCCGGGCCATTCGTCAAACCGTCAGCGGCAGGCGGGCGGGGAGAGAGCACCCAGAACACGGATTCTTCTCACACTATAGACCTACTTTGGGTTTGGTATGTTACTGTTGAAGAAGAAATGCTAGAACTATAGTTATCATTGGGTGTTCTGTCTTCTTCATATTACCTTACACTTTCTGACCAATAGCTTTATTATATTTTACCTGTATTAACATACTCATGAATATTCAACACTATAAAACTCTTTTCTTCCACATTACTGAATGTCTGTGTGTACACAAGCGGGCCTCTAAATCATGTCGACAATCACCGGCTCTGCCATTTGTACCCGTCGCACAGCGAGCAAGCGCTAACCTATTCAATAACTCATTGACATGCATTAGCTCGGCCAAATAGATTTATATCCTATTATAGCCAGGAGTGTAGCATCATTGAGCGTGTCCACTCAACCCCGCGCGCTGTTTATCTCTTTCAAGTCTATTCTGTGTCTCATTGCGAATATCCATCAATCCCACATGTCTGAACTCAGAGTGTCAAAAAGTTCTCACGTTGCGGTAAAACGGTCGTGACGTTATGGGGTCAGTCAGTCAGCCGACATTGGACTGATGTGTCATTCTGTCTGAAAGCATTTGCACTTCAAATAGAAAAAACAACAGTGCACAAAATGGGGCTTGTGTAAACAACGCGAAAGCAAAATCAATTTTACACTCATTTGTCCCAACCTGTTCATTGAAGCCTGACATGTCCTCTTCTTCTCAGCCCCTTTGATCCAAGTCTTTGATCTGTACACTCATTCATGTGCCATTGTAATTATGCTTACTTCAGATCAAGTGTCAAAATACGTGTCACACACAAATCAAACACACACACACACACACACACACACACATGCATGCAGCATGGATGCAGACACTGTAAATCACGGCACCAAGCTCAGATTCCTGACCCACTTTCACGCTCTCATCCATAATGCAGTGCAGGTTTATTAACATGGTTGGGTTTGATCTTGCCGATTAGATGTGTGTGTGTGTGTGTGTGTGTGTGTGTGTGTGTGTGTGTGTGTGTGTGTGTGTGTGCGCGCACGTGTTGTTCAAGTAATCACAGCTCAAGGTCCAGACTGGAGCAGTGCAGAATAGATTATTAGAGAATCTTCTTAGGCAACAGCTGAGGCTCCCAAGGTACACATGGACACATACACACACATCACACACACACACACACACACACACACACACACAAACACAAACACACACTTAATTACACAGCAAAACTAAATCATTACTCTCAAATTGTGTATCCTGTGACCCTAATTAAACTGTATGTGCATGTGGAACATGAAGCATGACACCTTGCTGAAAACATGCACATACACACACGCGCACATACACACACACACACCCACAGTCCGCCCTAACTCCATTATGCATTCTAGATGGAGCCGGGAATATTTTACTGGTGTTAGATGCGAGTCTATTTGAAATTCAGCAGTTAAATATATTCATGTTTTCATTTAATTGCATTTGTATTTCATTCAGATTCATGACTTCCCCGAATTCTTCAAAATACTGAAACAGGGCCGTCACAGCGCTCACAGGGAAAAGTGAGCAGTGAAATTTAATGACGACTTTGGTAGTCAGCCTTTAGACTTTCAATATGCCCAGTTACAAGCCAAACTCACTGGTTTCAGCTAGAGACAGAGACCGTAAGAAAGAGAGGGAGAGAGAGAGAGAGAGATTGATGTTGCCATATTACTGTCTAGCTGTGGAGATTGCCTCTATCCATTCACACCATACATATTGCAGTATCTGCCGAGCCTCAGGCACTACCACTGTAACACTCTAAGGCCTTATTTTATTTTCCTATACGCTGTCATCGATTCCACCTTACATAGTGGGCCGTTTATTCATACCACTGAATTCTGCTTCAGCTTCTGCTTCCATCCTCGACTTCAGTTGAGATCGTCGGCAGCTAGGAAGTACAGGAACACGGCGCTGAATTTCTCGTTTGCTTCACGCCATGGAAGATAAAACAATCTTTTGTCTCTCTTTCTCTCTCTGTTTGCAGATAGCTTGGCGGCTCCTGTCAATGTGACCATCAAGGCGCTGAAGGCAAACTCTGCTGTGGTGACATGGGACATCCCCGAGGGAGACCCCGTCATTGGCTTTGCCATCACACAGCAGGTGATCAGCACACACACACACACACACACACACACACACACTGTAGATATATACACAGACGTACCAACACACACTAGACAGATGGACAAAATCCAGACAGGCATAATTACTCGCGAGCACACAGCACATCGTGCATATGTACAGAGAGATATACAAATGTAGCATATACACACATTTACACACATTGTTTACGCGACGTTCTCGTAGTGCAAACACACGCATGTACACAAAAACACACACACACACACACACAGTTTATGCACTCATAGGCTGCTCAAATACACACACCTACAGTATAAAATTCATTTGTGTCTGCCCCCGGTTGTCTCCGGCTCTCTTTATTGTGTCGTTCTCTCACTCGGAGTCAGCATGCATTATGGGATGTATCGCGGGACGTTGCCGTTGCCGTTGCCGGAACAATCCCGTTGGACCGCCTGTCTGCTCCCTGACAGTAGCAGACTCTGACAGCTCTGTGAAAGGGGAAAAGTGATATTATGTGCCGCTGTCACGCACACCCACACACACACACACACACACTCACAAGCAACACGTCACGTTACTCTGCACCCACTCTCAAACATTTACACTTTTAATCACATTACATTACGCAGGACAAGCCGCTCTCATGATTTCACAGATGCAAACACACATGCGCCGCACATACTGTACACACACACACACACACACACACACACAGTAGTTCAGAGTGACATGATTGGGGAGGACAGTTGCAGGGTCGGTGTGGGTCAGCTGATCGCAGTGACACTGAGGTGTGTGTGCAAAAGCTGAAGAACTGTCACTGTGATGTTCAGAGTTATTCTACTAGACTACACATGTCAGCCATATGTCATTACATTATTCCCAAAAAAAGGCAGCATAAGCAACTGCAGCTCAAATAGTAACTTTACTAGACAATTTAGGGTCTAGATTAATAATATTGGTACATTTTATGAAAATCTAGCCATCTTTCTCCTCCTCTCCTTTCACTTTACCAGCTGCAATACTGTCAAACTACTACTTTTACAGAATAAGATGACATTTTCGGTTGATACAGCAAGGTCTTTATGGCCACCAGCCTGAATCAATACAGTATGTGACTCACAACATCCACCATATGGCTTTGGGTGGATGTTCTCTGCTTCTGCAGTGCATGACAGAACAAACAAAATGCCTGCTCTCCCACTAAATCCTCCTGTGTCGCGCCCCAACAGAAGAAGGACGTGCGCATGCTGCGGTTCATCCAGGAAGTCAACACCACCACACGCTCCTGTGCATTATGGGACCTGGAGGAGGAGACCGACTACATCGTGCACGTCCAGTCCATCAGCATGTCGGGACCGAGCCCGCTGAGCGAACCGCTGCGCTTCCGAACGCCCAAGGAGGCCGAGACCCAGGCCTCCAAGAGTAAAGGTAAGCCAGGCTCACCCAAAACACAAACAACACACACACACACACACATGAATATGAACACTTACTGAACCCCTCATCCAACACCAAGAAGAAAAGCTGTGAATTCCATCACTCCGTTTCTGTCTTTTTCAAGAGAATAAATACAGAGGGGGGGCTTGGCCTTTTGACAATTTCTTGACTGATTTCATCTAAGGACCAATAAAAATCAATGGGCACACAAAGCGTGAAATTAAATTTCACAACGGAGCGCTCCTGAAGCTCGCCCCCGCTGACCACAACGCGGGAATAAAATGGCCGAAGGGGTGTTCACTTCAGTGTGTATTGACGTGCCTCACCCTGCATGCCCCCCCCCCCCCCAACCCCCAGCACCTCCCTGTGATTTCTCCATGGTAAAGCAACACTCTGAGGGGAGCGGAGAGCAGGGGTTCGGGTCAATCGATGCACTTTTGGCCGGAGCCCCACTCCCTCCGCTCTTCCTCTCATTTACACTCGTCTCTCATGTGAGCCGTCGCTGACTCCGATCCTTCGCAGGGAGTCCGGGGGCCAGAAGAAGTCTGGACTTCTGTTGCGGTGGTGGAGACCGGGTTCTGGCAGAAACACACGTACAATATAAACTCTAACAGCAGTCGCTGCAGTGCGCTGGAGACCTAGTTAGCACAGGAAGAGCTGTCTCTGTGTTTTCTCTGTTATGGAAAGTATCCACAGAAATCAATAGCTGCACAGGGTTCAGATAAACACAAGTGATTTTTTTTCTTTCTTTTGTGTGTGTGTCTGCACGTGTTTGTGTGAGTGTGTGTGTGTGTGTGTCTGGAGTTTGTTTCCTGGTATGAATCACTGCAGGTCAAGTGAATGATGCTGCCCCACCATCTCTCTCTCTTTCTCTCTCTCTCTCTCTCTCCAGGCCAAGAAAACAGAATAGTGGCTCCAACTCTCGCACAAAATCAACAGATGTGCTTGCACTCAACCACACACACACACACACACACACACAGACAAACAGAGAGCGAGACAAAGATATATTTAAAGAGAGAGGTAATTACATTTCAGAGAGGAATAGTGGAATGGATGTCACATCAGAAAAATGATACGCTTCCTAAAAGTGAGCAGGTCAGCGCTGCGTCCCAGAGGGCGAGCCTCCACTCTCTAAATGATGTCCAGTCAAATGCAGGTGATGCCTTGCTGAATGTTTGTTTTATTGGAGTTACTGGGGGCTTCAAGAGGAAGCATCACCCTCGACAGCACAGCGGGACTCTCAACAGACTCAACAGGCCTTTGCCTCACACACACACACACACACACACACACACAGGCACCAGTGAATTTCCCTATCATTGAAAAGCAGAAAACGTCTCCCCACTCCCCGACACATTTCCCACCATGCACACGTTTCCCAAAACATCTCCACAGACAGCAGCTCTGTGATTCATTATTCTTCACTCACATCCAACAAATTCACAGTTTAGCGCGACGCCAGACGACATCTTTCTCTGTCTCATTTGCGCTGCCTGTTCAAGGATGTCTGTTTAATTAGCTTAGCTACTCTGTCCACAAGGAAACCTTTTGATGACAGACTGAAAGATGAGCAGATGTTCTTGAAGTCAGGCTTTTTAATTCAGCGGGGGAAAGGCTAGCCTCTCAATCTGGTTTTGTAAGGATTCAGTATCCACTACACTGTCAAAGTAAAGCTACTTCTTACTCTACACCAGTGTGACAGTAATTTGGATCAGGATGGAAATCAAGCAGGATATATTGTGCTTTTTATGTGTGTAGTCATTACAAAAAATATTGTGGCGCTTCACTTCAAAAGATTTTTGTCTAACTTGATGGGGAAAAAAACAGGTGTTGCAAAGTTTTCTCACTAATTGCTTTCATTTCTCCACTACTTCAGACCCACATAGACTGCTATGGGATTAAAGTGATGAATTTAATTCAGCGTGGCATTACCTGCTCATAAATCCCATCCAGTTTGATAATCCACCAAATATTCTATGGGCAGACAATGTCATAAATCTATAAACCATAATCCATCAATGCAAACTGAGGTGGTGATATCGTTGTGTTGGAATTACCAGCTGTGGACTCATTGTGTATCAGATAAATACTGCTTGTTTACCAGCATTTCCTGGGTTTTAGGAGATCAGATTAGCTTTCATTAAAGGTCAAATTGAGGATTGATGAACACAATGAGCCAAAAAGAGAAAAACAAATGTATTTTCCTTTAGAAAGCTGATGCAAAGAATCATATAGACGGTAGAGAGAGTGGAAGAAAGAGCTGTTACAGACCTGTTACTCTGACTGGTTTAGCCCATTGTCTTTAATATGACAGTCCCGGGAAGCAAGGGGAGGTTTTTACCATCCTCCATATCACGCTGATCTCTGTGAAAAGAGCAAAGGATGAGTCTGAAATCTTGGATTATTCCTCTCTTCTTCTCAATTCTTCTCTCACAATGGCTCTTTGCTTCAGAAGATCAAAGGAAGCGGGAGAGATGGGAAAAAAACAGCAAAAACTGTGCACAAAATAGGAGGAAGAGACAATGGATCAGAGAAAAAGAGAAGGAGGGAGACGGAGAGACTGACTGACAGAGAGGTAGAAAGGGAAAAACTCACAGAGGAAGCGGCAAGAAGGCAAAATGAGAAATCCTGTCAGTGAAAACAGAAGACAATTATGCTCCACTGTCAAACTGACAGATTGCTCCCAGACTTGAAAAGACACTACACAAATATATCTGTGCGTGCATCCACTGACATGTATGTACACAGTTAGTTTTCGGGCAAACTATTTGAACCAGACACACGCCCATGAAAAACATAACATAAAGTATCACAAACAAGGCTCAGTGGTCTCCTCACACCCAAACTTTCTCTGTCTGGCTCTGTAGGAAAATCCAGGAAAAACCAGGACGGAAAAACAGATATACTCTTTTTTGCTTTTCCCTTTCTGGTTTCACATAGGAATTCAACATGTAAGTTAAAGCAGCGCTGCATTAAAATTCTGTAGGATATCTCCCCAAAATAACATGCCTCGGCTCTCCAACCTCCCAGAGGACGAGCAAAACTATTCCTGGATTTTGCTTTACACTGTCTGGCCATTCAAGTGGAAGTAACTCCACATGAAAGACCAGGGAAGAATCCCATGGTGTTGGCTGCTGAAAACTTAAAGATTCAGTTTGTCTCATGGAAATCGCTCCCTTGCAAGGACATCTGTTTGGCCGATGCATCTTTTGGCTCAATAACATGAAATAAATATCCATACTCTATGGCAAGCACAATTTTACAATACATAATCTGAACCAACTAGTAGTGCTGCACCATTCATGATCGTGATTAGCTCCATTCCTCTGGGAGAGAGCGCTAAGAGCTTCAAGTGTCTACTTCAAGTGTGCCACCTAAACATCGGATTTTGAAAGCGGCAAAATGGCGAAACAGTGTTCTGTGATGTTTTATGATGTCAAGCTTTTCACAACAGAGTTTCTTTCTTTTTTTTTGATCCCACTGAATTTAAGATAGCATATCAGAAATAATTCAATGCCTAAAATCATGAAAGAAAGTGCAACTTTAAAGCTGGCAATTCAGAAATTCTCAGCTTCACTGTGCCCCGTCTCACCCGGCGAGGGAATCAGCCCCCCGTCCAGGGATTGGTCAGTGTTCATCAGTGATGTTACAGTTGACCAATTAGCCCCAGGGAGGCTGGCTGGAAACAGTGTCAGGGGCCTTGGGCTGTTGCGCTTTGATTTGTTAATACTGGGCAACAGAGGCCAATCGATCTGCAGAATTGCTTGTTGCTAAAAGCTACTGGAGCGTGGGGTTTCTGCCACACGGGGCCTTCCAAATGTCACTGACTGCCTCTAATAAAAGGATAGGGGTGTTCTCCACGCTGCAGTGAACTTTAGATCCAGCCACTGATTCCCATAGCATGTAGCAGTACAAGAAAAAGTTGCTATTTATTGTTGCTTTGTCTGATCAAAGGGAAAATGCACAGGCGTGTGTACGCTCATTATATTTTCATACTGAGCAGAAACACACACATGCACATGCACACACTAAACTGTCCTCTCTTCCACATCTTTGCTGATGCCCATTCGACAAAGATGATGATTGAGTTCTATCAAAGCTGGTCTGAATCAATCCTGACTGCTGTGATTAACCGTTTTTCATCCCCACATCCCTCCATCTCTCTCCAGCATGGAGCGATCCCCGGTGGCCCAGATGCAGCCTTAACTATTCTCTTCATGTTCTGCCTCCTTATGATCTTTTGACTCCACCAAGTGCTCATAGAATTGGACCTAATTGGGATCACGCAAAATACTGCTCTTTTGCTGTGTGTGTGTGTGTGTGTGTGTATGGTGTCTCACACTAACAAGCACATAGTGAGGCGGTTCTTGCTGACAGTCAGTCCCGCTCAGGGCTTTAGGAGGAATAGAGAGATCAGCTTCCACAATAGGGGGTGTCAAGTGCACACGCCTCCCCTTAAGTATCTGGCTTACTGTGTCCACCCACCCACACACAAACACACACAAACGGATAAAGGTGTCTGGAGCAAATTTCTTCAGTATTATTCAATGATAGCTGTTGAGCGTTGTGTCACATTTTATTTACAGTGGCATTTTCCAGTTATAAGATGGAATCTGACACTTTTTGTCAAACATGAGTGACAAACATGTTGTGTCCTTGCCCCCGACAGACGAAGTGACCATGGAGGAGGTGGGCCAGACCACCCAGCTGAGGGCGGGGGAGCTCATCATCATTGTGGTGGTACTTATCATGTGGGCAGGTGAGGACCAAACTGTAGCTGGTCACACAATGCCAGTGTTTCTGTTGTAAACCTGCTCAAAATAAGACAAAATCAGGGTGCATTCATTTGTCTTATGGCCACCGTTACCCTCCTGTGTCCTGTCTCTCACCCCCAGGTGTGATCGCTCTCTTCTGCCGTCAGTATGACATCATCAAAGACAACGAGCCCAACAACAACAAGGACAAAGCCAAAAACTCCTCAGAGTGCAGCACTCCTGAGCACCCGACGGGGGGGCTGTTGCGCAGTAAGGTATAACCCACCCCCCCTCCTCCCCCCCCGGGTCCCTCCCTCCCCCAGCGGCGCCGGGCAGGTGAATGGTCCCGGCCACTTCTAGACTTTCTCCACCGGCACCCCATACACACCCATAGCAGTCATCTGAACTCGCGCCTCATGATAGGGCTAAACGTTGCCAAAACGTGCCACCATTTTTGTGCATGACTTTCCTAGATTCAACATGCTAGAGTCATGGCTTATCATAGGTTCTCTTTTAGTTAATGCACAGAGAGCCCATAATGTCATAGCCCCATATCATATCCATTTGCTGTGTTCAAATGCAGAACCAATCTAACCAACAAACAAAAACAAAGAAACAAAGAAAAATCAACAAAACATGTCTCCTATTCCTTCACTTTCTTGCTACAAACATCAGTAAAACATCTAAGGACCAAGGCATCCTCATACTCATTACAGAATGCCAGTTTATTGTATGATTCCTATCAGAACTCCATCTTTCTCATAGCTGTCATCTCCCTCTTTCCTTCCGCAGTTCCCCAAGAACAACAACAACAACAATCGGACGCCATCTGTCAACATCATTGAGGTGTGACAGCCAGGACGCCTCCTCTTTATCCAAAAGACTTTGTGTTCTCTCAAAAACAAACAAAGGCCCCTTTTAATGCCCATCTGTTTGTCGGGATGCGGCCGGGACTCTGGGCGCGGCCCCCTCGGCGGCGCCCGTTCTCCTTTGGCACCGGGCCCGGCGCTGAAGCGAAACCGCAGGACTCCGGGAGCCCGGGGCACGGCCCGGCCCGAGAGCAGAGTCCGCAGCGGAGACTCTGTGGCGAGGGTTCAGCGGCCTCCGCGGCGCTTAATCAGGACCACGGGGCGACGGAGATAAGGGCCAAATGGCTTCAGCTGCGGAGAGACAGCAGATAAACAAGCCCCTGGGACCGAGGCTGATAAACAGAGCCAGAGACCCATTCTTTCTCGTTCTCTCCCTCCGTCACCTCTTTCTTCTCTCGATCTCTCAGCGCGTTATCAATGAACGCCCATTTCCCATTTCTGGGTCAGCACATTGCGAGGCGCCGAGATCCATCCACTTTGTAGAAACAAGCTTGTAGTGTACTGTATTCTCTTCTCCACTGCTCAGACCTTATTTTCTTCATAACATCCCGTTGTGATCATGTGTTAAAACAGCTTAAGCATATACACATTTTTCTACAGTTGCTCATTTGGTCCAAGGTATATCATCCTGGTATATAATTGTATCAGTCTATTTTCTTATATTGATTTTTGACAAGGTGCCACCAGACCAGTTGCGTTACTGTTCTGGTACCCATTTTTTTTAGGTCTCCCTCTGGCAGAGACTCTTTGTCGTCCTCTGGGAAATGTTTTCATTCTGCGAGCTCGTTTTCCCCCCTCAGGGAATCCAGACTCCACCTGGCTAATTTAGGAGCCATTTCTGAGATGAGCTGGGCTGAAGCCGGGGCAGCGACCGAAGGAATCCCTCCACTCCACCACCGCTAGGGTTGAATCATCCAGTTTTGCCGGAGAAGTCAAAGCTCATTAACTCTTGACAGCAGATAGTGAAAGGCGACTCTGATCTCAACACACACATAGAGTGAAGCCAAGTTTGAAATCATCTTGTTTGCCTTTTTACATTGTCTTCTAACTTCTTTCATGCTTTTGTTATAGATCTCTGTAACTTTACATTCCACAAGGTGAACCCTTTATTATTTCCTTGTGTCTTTTTCCTTGTAGTGATGAATTTTCAAGTGTTTGAGGAGAAAATAGAACTGCCATAATAGAGTACATTCATCCGATGAATGCTCTTCAAAAGGGGCTGGACTCTATGGTCTATGGAGAAGTGGACTTGTCTCTGTGGAAAGTGAAGAGACCCCTTATGTCAGCAATAACAGCCCTCAATGAAGCAGGGATGCAAGGAAAAAAACTGAAAGTCGCCCCTTTATCATCTATCCACCAAAACTCGACCTCCCAGCATGCACTGGTTCAGACAGATCAATACACTACAATTGATGCAGGGCGAACTAAGTGGATATTGGGGAATAAAACGTCTCCAGGTGATCTTTTTCCTGAACTTTCAATGAAAAGTCTTGTAACCTTGCAGAAGGTTTTTAAAGGAGAGGCTGGAGTGGATTTTTGACCTTCAACCCTCAGACTTCCTTTTGACATCCTCAGCAGATGTCACCCAGACAGAAGGGCTTCTACCAAGACTTATCTTCAACTCAAAGTCAACATTTGCGTTGACACTCCATGTCGCAGAGGCTAAATGCATTGTGAAGGGATCCAACGTTGCCATACAGTACTGTGCACTGTATATTGGAAGAGAACTTTTACTGTGCAGCTTCTCAATGGGCCAAAACAGCCGTTCCCACCAATCCAGTGAGTTGGCTGTGGTGGGAATGGGGTATAGCTTAATCAAATAGGAAAGAAAAACATGTTTTTGAGGGCTGATTCAAACACAATAGTACTGCCTTAAAATAATTAAATCTATTTTATTTGATAGGATGGAACATCAAAGGCCCAGTATCTCACTTTTTCATTATATTCTTTGCCTTTTGGCCGATATTCAAATGTCTGTTTGCAAATTATGATGACGCTTTACAGAACGGGTTGAGGTAAGTCTCCGCAGATTTAGAAGAGATGGTTGACTGTAATGTTTCTAGAAAAGCTCTTGGGCATGACATTTCAATGTGTAAAGACATTTTATATTTCATTTTTTGTCTGGTGGTGTCAATTTTAGAAAGCTGTTAATGAAATATGACGGAGAAAATGTGGAAAATGTATGGAACCTTTCTCCTGATGTAAGAGGGTGCCGCTGCTGGTGAGAGTTTAGGTGGAAGTGTTTGTTTTAGGGCACTATAAAAGTCCTGCTATCTAAGAGACCTTCAAATGTTCTTCATAGCACTTCTCTGCTGTTGTGTGTTTCTATCACATTATGTCATTGTGCTGTTTATGTGCAATAAGAAAATGGTGAAGGGCAGCGGGTGTTTTGTATTATCCACCAAGGATCTGGTGTTATAAAAACGGTTAAGAGCCATCCAGCCATTGGAAATCTGTATTGATACGCAGTACGAGTTACACATCAGCTATTCTTGTTCTGCATGGACTCCATCTCATCCTGTGGTACACTGGTTAGTCCTGTCACCTATTGTAAACACATGCACATGTGTGCGTGCACAAAAACAACCGGTCCCAGCTCCCTGCCAGTGCGTAGCCTTGAGAGTGTGGGGGAAGAGAGAGAGGCACCAAAGGCAGTTAGGAGAGAGCAGCGAAGGTTACGCTTGAGAGGAGTGGGTAGAATGATGACTAATGCAATGGCAGGCTTTTATCACTCCCTCTCTCTCTCTCTCTTTTTTCCTCTCTCCACTTCCACTCTTAATGAGAAAGAGTGGAAGAACTCAAGATTCCATTTCTCCAATAAGCACTGATTCGTGTCAGCGACAAGAGTGGGTTTAAACCGGAGTTGGAAGGGGAGAGCAGGGTGGGGGGGTGGGGGGGGGGGGCAGAGGGGGGGAAAGGGGGGAAGAGAGTTGCAGGGGCCCCGTCTGATTGATTAACACAGACGTATGGCCGTTGCCAGGACAAACTCGGTGAAGTCTCCGAGCGGCGTTCTGCTGCATTACCCAGAGTGATCAGCACTTCACTGAAAACTTTTACGCTGAAGGTTGAAGCCATTTTTCCCCGAGACCACTGCACCGGTAGCTGGCTCTCCAATCAATAGGCATCCATCCACAAAGTAACGGATAATGATGATTGTCTCCCTGGATGATTTCTTTGAACTGGGGCCATGTTTTTAGTTTGCCAGCAATATATCTCTCAATGGTAATCCCTATAGGCATTTTTTCATTCCCTCTCTTCCTCAGTTGCTTAAATAACACAAATATACTTTTTAAGCTGTCACTGAAGGCCTAATCTCACTAAAGTTCACTCTAAATTGGGTGTATCACACCAATTTTGACACACTCTTGTCCGTTGCCACTGTAAATATTGTATTCTTTATTACTAATTTAAATGTTCTCTTAAATTTAGGGCTAATGTGGCCAGGCTGTAGTCCAACTTTGCTGTTAAGGGTTGTGGTTTTTCTGCATCAAAGCAACATGCTTGAGTGACTTCTCCCACAGGGACGAGATTCCAGCAGCCTCAGCTTGGTGGTGAACATGACTGATGGTATTTGAACTAACAAGGGAAGGGGTTTTACCACGTTATTCAACAACACCATAGCAGTGTTACATGTTAAAGTGTGGATCAGTGGAAGACATTGGGGTATCTAATTAAAGTCTGCACATTTCATACCTCCTCTTATGGTACTGGTGGTGTAGTACAGTAAAGTTTGCTCCATCAGCCATACATGGAGATCTACTGCTCCTACTGCTGAGAATATAAACTGATCCTTTAGATCCAAGTTTATAGGTCTGAATATCCACCCAATATTGATGTTTCTGATCAGAATAGGCCAAGTAAAGGCCAGTCAACCATAGAGCGGGAATGCAAAAATGAGGAATGAAAAACCTTTTTCTTAACACTCGACATTATGGTGATGACTGTAAGAACTCAACATTCCACTTTGGCCCTGTGGTGGCAAGCCACACTTTTATAAGACTCTGAGAAATGTGAGTGTGAGAAGCCCCAGACATTTTCTCATGCTACTGTATCATACAAATGCTTTGAAGATGTGCTTGGCAGCAGTAATGTACGTGGACTACTTTGTGATGAGACACTAAGCTGGCACTGGGCCTTAAAAACAAAATACATTGGATTTTTCAAAACATACTTACACAGTATGTATTTTATTAGTAGAAAAGAAGACATGCCTGGAAATTGTAACTCAACATTGTGAGAACGCAGAGAAGTTGGCCTATATGGGTTCTTGAAATCTAGCAGTGAGATCCACAAAGAAGCATGGTTTAGAAAACATGAACTGCTTTATTATTAGTGCCATCATGTTTATATTCAGTGTATAAAGTGTACAGCAGTCATTGCTTAACGAGGGCTAGCATGGTTCAACTATTATGCACAAGGTTACACAACTTCAATTATGAAGAACATGGTGTATGCTTACTTGTGTATGCTTAAATAAAAAATATCCAATATTTTCCACAAAGGTCTGTGTTTGTGCTCAATTGTGACCAAGAACAATAAGCTGATGAAATCCAAAACAAAATATAAGACCATCTGAAACGTATCAAGCACAAAATCAGGCTACTGAAATGACATAATATTTAAATAAGTGAGTCTTGAAAAGTGAGTTTTACAGAATCCGGGAAGACAGGCCTTTTCCTTGGTGAATAATACATATGAATCTCAGACTTCACCAGGCTTCAACTGTCAGACTTTCCTCCATCAAAAAGGCACATGCAATATCCCTTCAGTTATTGGGGTGGTATGGAGTTCTGACTGAGCGACACATTAATCCTCATGAAAAATTCACTCAACAACAGGGTTTCAGGCAACTGCATTTAATGTGGAGTCAGCAACCTGTGTAAGAAAACGTGCCTGGATTCTCAATGACTCAGAAATCAATGGGACTCACATAGCAGAACCCAACAAATCGCTTTTATCTTACTCAATTCCCACACTAGATTACGTTTACATTTGTCTCTCCAACGTAAGCATCGATACAAGACCAATCCTTGTCTTGATTGCTTGACTGAGCAGGACAGATGAAGTTTGGGGATTTTTCAACAGTTGACATATGACTTGCATCTCTCAGACGCGCAAGTTTTTGTTTTTGGCAGTGCAACCTGTTTTGAAAAGATCCGCAGCCCTGGAAGGACGATCTGAGGCCATGTTAAATAAACACAAACAGCATTCACACTGCTGGGAATATCTTGCTCCTGACTCTGGAGGGGCAAAAATGTTTGGAAGGTGTAGATAGGCCCTGTGGCTGCTCTGCTGCACACGTGCCCCGCAGTCTGCTCAGCATGTGTCACGAGGCCTTTCACTGACACACACACACACACACACACATCTCTAGCTTCTGGATGGCTAGCCAGGGACAGACTGCCCGAGTATCTGTGGAGACAGATTACTTTAACAGCCTGCATTATTCAATGGATGGGGCCCACACTGATAAGACCTGTATGTGCTCCCTGGGTGCAGCCAGCATTTCACTTCTGCCAGCCTTTGACTGTACATGCTACTCAAATACTGCACAGTAGTAACAGGATGAGCTGAGGAAGGTGCACAAAACATTAATGGAGGCTGCCGACTGAAACTGCAGTGCGTATAGGAAGCTGTATAGGCTAGGCTTTATCATGAGCAGTTCATCATGAGCACCATCTCGCCCCCACACAAACAACCAACCAACCTCACTCTAACTCTAGGGACTGAGAGTTCTCACACTCACACACACCTCATACTGTACAGGTTGAATGAGACCACAGAGTGAAGAGACAATCCCGCAAGCAGCTGAGACTACACTGTAGCTCAGTAAAGCCAAAGAATTTCTGCCTGCCACCAATAAAACATGATATTAACATGATAATTCAAAAACTGTAACCACCAGCTAGTGCCTGCTTACAAAAGGCTCCAGAGGTTTGTGGGCAGGGCTGGACTAAATCTGCTTGGTAAAAAGCTCCAGGCTTACATAACAGACATTTACATAATAAATGACCTTCTTGCTTTTCCATATACTGAACCTGCGCCTGGCATTTTTTTTTTTTTTTTTTTTGCAATGTAATGGGCAAGGCTTGATGCATCTGCATGGTGAATTAATTTTCACCCCAGTATTGAATTATATCAGGTAAAGTTTTCACCAATAGCCAAGCTGAAATCTACTCCCTCTCCCAGAAAGCACTCAACAAGCACATTAGGGAGAGTACCTCGTCTGTGTGTGAAAGGTGCACCAGAAAAGGGGCACTAGATGATGAGTGGAGAGAGGGACAGCAAGAGCGCACCCAAAAATACATTCAGAATTTTCCTCATGTTGGATGTTGATTTCTTGCACAAATTAATTTTGGATGCACACCACCCGTCTCTTGTAATGCAATTGTACTAGCTGCTGTGGTGTTCAGGACGACCTACTGACACACCTGTACAAGATGTGAGGCTACGGTAGGTACTAGAAGCTAAGCAAGTGGGTGATCAAAAAAAGCCCTGGGCTCAGTTTTTAAATCTGATCAAAAGTGCTGAAAGCACAACAGTGGCAAATAAGTTTGTTTTGTACTCAAAACAAAAGAGAGCAAAATCTCAACACTGCAAAGGCACAAAAGGTACTCATATTCTTGGCAACATTAAAACAGGCAAAGTTTCAAATATTGTACAACAAAAAAGGAAAGGCATATAAGATACTTGAAATAAACAGAAATGTTTATTATGTTAATGCTGCATAAGTGCTACATAACATGCCACAATTTGACCATTTGTGATTGAGTCAATAATAAGGTTAAGGCATAAGGTTAAGAACCCAGTAGATACACTTTTATAAAACATGCATTCAATTCCACATTCAAAGTTACAGAAAAACATTTACACAACGGGAAACTTTCAAACTAAAACAGTGCAAACATTGAAATAGAAACAGCACAGCAAAGAAAGTTCCAGGTTGTTCTTAAGTTCAAGTCAATAGCATAAATGCTCAAATTGAAGACACAGATACAGTAACCTACAGCATGAATGACCCTGCATGAAATACAGCAACTAGTGAACTTCACCTGTATCTCTAATTTAGGGAAGTGGACTCCTCTCAAAAACCTTTGGGAACTTGGCAAAGCGCTGGTGAAACCTGAAATTCTGGGCCTGCCATTCATTCAGAGAGATCCTAGGAGTCATGTTTCCAAAACGTCTTTGGTAGTTTCTGAAAGGAAGCACATATCCTGAGCAAAGGATTTTAACTGAATCAAGACTGCTTTTCATTAACACTTCCACAAACTGTAAAGAAAAGCCACTGAGAGGGATGTACCTGCGGGTGACGTCAGAGGGATGCTGCCACTGGACGCCATTAGTGCCTGGTCCCTGGTCCGCCACATGGGTCATCAGGTTCAGCAGCTCACTCATCACATCTTCAGAAAACACAAATACACATTTTAAACCAGGTTGAAAAAGAACATATTTATATTTACAGCAATGGCCTCGGGGAGTACAGACTTCAGGAGTCTGACAGACTGGTGCAGTAGATATTACTCATCACAACTGATAGCAGACTTTTTTTTATGATTTTATCGATTGCCAATGTCCAACTACAAATTTTGATGCATGTTAGGCTTCATCACATAGTGTGCTTCCATCTCAAGGACAGCAAGCGCACATGAAGTAAATGAAGAGTATTCAGAGGGGTGAAAATCATTGCAGCTACGTTGGAAACAGCTAGCTTGTTTGATTTTGCAACTGAGCGCCAATTTATTTGATTGGTCTACACACCACCGCATTGCTCCATAGGATGTGTAGTTATTTTGGCTGGTGACACCAAATCGATACACACTTTTGTACCCTTTTTCTTTGGAGAATATCATAGTTTTTGAATTATACTTCATATGTTTACACCCCAGTGGATAAACCAGAAACAATCAGCACCGGTACACTGAACCAAACAACTTAAATGCTTATGACACATACCTGAGAGTTGGCCTTTATAACCTTCCACTGCTGGTCATTGAATATCTAAGTGTGCAGTAAGTGCACTCAACAACCTCACATCTGCAGTGTATCACAGTACTTCATTTCCATGGTCACTCATATAAAAAGCCGGATAACTGGAGTATTTCAGTCGAGTTCAGCTTCATACCTTGACCTGGAGTCTCCATCATGTGTCTGGTGACTGAATGCACATACAGCCGTTTTTCACGCTGCCAGTCCTCCTCCATGTCAAAGATCACTGGCCTGGAACAGACACAACATCTATACAAAACAGACACAGCCCTCTACCACACAAGATGTAGGTTTTTCCTCACATGCCAGCAACATGGCCTAAAAAAAAGTTATTGTATAGGTGAAACAATTCTCCAATAAATCTAGTCCTATGAACACTGATGAGCCAGGAAAGTCAGATAGATAAGTATATGAAAATATTACAAAGGATATATATAGCTTCACTTAGAGATAACTACTAAGCCATGGCCACAACTTGCACATCATGCCTGATGTGGTCATACTGCTCCCTCTAGAGGTGATGAAGGCCCGTTCAGTACCTTTGGCTCTTGGCAGCCCTGTTACATTTGGTAGCCTTGGAAACTCCTTTCTCAGGAGAACTTGGCTTTAACTCTTTTTGCTGGGGCTGAGGAAGTGCCGCTGATTTACTGCTAGAGGCCTGGCAGTCAGGAACCACCACAACTGATTTCACCTAGAAACAGCACAGAGGTTTCTGTTTGTGGGGGTATATTTACACACACACACCACATACACTACCAGTTTGGACCTACCAAAAGTTTGGTTTATTTTTACTATTTTCCACATTTAATAGTGAAGACATCAAAACTATGAAATATCACAAATGGAATTATGCAGTGACCAAAAAAGTGTTAAATTAATCAAAAATCTTATATTTTAGATAAGTAGCCGCCCTTTGCCTTGATGGAAAGGCAAAGGCTTTGGAAAGAAATTCATAGATAGGCATCAACTTCACTGTTTATATTTGTCTAAGGAACAAATTTCAAGCATTTAAGCATAAGCCTTTAGATCAAAATGGCTTTAAGAAAATGAAAAACATAGTACATTCAATCAGGTGTGTCCAAACATTTGCTTGGTAGTGTGCTATATGAGTATTTGCTCAGTAAATTAGTGTAACTACATTGACTACATGTATACAGGGCCACTGTCTCACCTACAGCCGACACCACTAACCTGTACTTGGAGAGGTAAGGTGGTTTCATAACTGGTGTCCACACTGACCTCTTCTAGATCGAGTGTGGCCTGGCACTCACGGATAGGCTGAATCGCACCTCCCTCCACTTCCTCTCCGCCCAGTCCACCTTGGTCACCCGCACTGGGCTCCACTGTGGCACTGTGGCACACAGATGACTCAAATATTGGGTCACCAAGAGTCAAGATGTCTTCAATATCACCCTCCAAAGGCTCTACGCCATCCACAGTAACAAACGATGCCGCAGTTAAAGAACAGTCGTCCGCTGTCAAGGAAATGTGCTGCTGACACGCTGCAGCTTGGGTGCTAACGTCAGGCTCAGGGGGGGCTGCAATATCACCCTCACCATCCAGCACCTCTCCCTCAACTCTCCTGACCAGGGGGCAAGGGGAAGTCTGGGGCAGCAGAGGGGACTTGGGCTGAGAGGGTTTCTTCCCTGCTTTAAGAGCCTGTCTGTTTGACATGGAGAAATAACTATCATCCTCTTCATCATCTGTTCCCTTTTTCAACTCTTCTCCTCTTCCCTCCTCCTTGCCATCTCCTTCTCCCACGCCTTGACTTGGTGTTGGACGTGGAATTATGCCAATGGGGCTAAGACACAAGATGTCATCGACATCAAAGTCAAAGGTAGGGCCCAGGTTGAATACACTGTGTGGTGCAGGCCCCTTCTCCTCATTACCACCTGAGTCGACTGAGGGCCTACGTTCCACATGCTGCAGGTCTAGCAGAGACTTCACAGCTTCATTATTTTGGCTTCCGGTGGCTTTTGTGCCATTTATTAAGGCAAGCTTAGAGAAGACTGACGGGGAGACTAGGTCTTCTCTTGGAAAAGGACTGCATGAGTCTATGACACAACCAAGATCTGGGGAGACTGCCTTTGGACTATAGGGCTTTTTTGCTGGAGTGTCATAGGTGTCGTCAAGACAGGAGTCATCTAACCTCCTCTTTCTAGAGGAAAGGTTCACAATCTCAACCTTAAAATTGACAAATTGATTGGAAATATTCCCTGAATCATCAAGACTGGTCTTATTTCCACAAGTTATTCTGGAATATTTTGAGAGTGGTTTCAAGTGCTCAATATGAACTTTGTGATTATAAGCTTCAGATTTCTCGAGATTGAGATGATTATATCTCGTCTTCATGGTGTGGGTGGCTTTCTCCATCACTGTTGATACAAAATGACAGGTCAATAGTAAGCCAAATATTCAATTAAGGCTCAGGTATACTCTCATCTGGTGAACAAATGCCAAAAAATTCAAATAGATTATTTTGGAGTTAAAAAAATAATTAATTTCTACAAATTAAGATAAAAGGAGTAGCTTACTTACTAAGTACTAAAGTATGTTGCTAGTGTTGATCATATGGTCCTCACTAATAACTGACCACAGGTTTGGAGATGATTTTTGCTCCTTTTCGCTTCATATGTACCTTGTCCTGCACCTAGATCGTCCTTCTCATGTTTCTGGTCCATGTTGACGTGCTTCTGCCAGTCCTCCTTGCTTTCACAGACCACTGGCCTGAAACAGACAAGACATCTTCCCTGAGCTTGTTGTTAGAGGAGGATGGGTATAATCATACTGCTGCAGACAATCCGCATTTACTCAGTGGGTAACAATATTTTGGTACAGTTTTGTGGACAGGGTTCATCAGTAGTAAACCTGATAACTTTGGGCTCTGGTTACATGGTCTTGATTACTGTTTTTCCTCAGGATTTTCCCGAATTGTTCCCGAGTTAGCTAGCTAAAACGACAACACAAAATTAAACCAGTGCATAAATTACAACAGAAAAATTACAAATGTGAGTGGCGATACACGGATAAAGTGTTCGAATTCAAACGCTAGCTAAGAAATTAATAACTTACCTGAGAAATTTAACACCAGATGCTGCCTATCTCAATGAGGTGAATGTTAATATGTCTATCAGTCTGGTTAACCCATTTCACATAATTTAGCAGTCAGACTAAAAGCCTAAAAACAGAATCGATAATTCTCAACGTTAGCTGAAAAACGTTAATTTACTTTATCCAAACTGAAGTTGGCAAACTTTGGCTTTAACTTAACCCTCGTGCGCGCTAGGTAGCTTAAGTTAGTTACCGTTACCGTTAATTACCAAAAAGTTTACTTTGACTAAGTTCTACATTGATGCCAGCCAATTGTATTCAGTACCAGCACTCAAAAAAATATGATACCACTATAAAATCTTACCTCCATTCAAAAATCAGCTAGCTTAATTGATAACGGTGACTAGCAGCCACTCATTAGGCGCTCACATCTCTCGGGCATGCGCACAGGTGTTAGAAATTTTAGGAACGCGCACGTCGAGGTTGAAGGGGGAACAAACTGAATTTCCAAAGCGTTGGAAAATGTCTCGATACTATTTGCTCATTTTCAAGTTCTGAACTTATATACACTTAATTTTTAAATAGTTCAGTAATTTTTTTCCCAAAGTAAAAATATAACCAATATGGCAACCGTGAACATGAGCATGAAATATTACTTTGCTTACTTCATCATGGCGTGCCCAAGTAGCATGAGATTAAGTCATAGCATGTTTTCACGAGGATCAATAAAACCTACATAAAAAATATTTTGCAATTATGAGATTGTGTGTGCATGTGTGAGACTTATCATAGGCCCAAAAGTGAGACACACACACACACACACACTCACACACTAAAATAAAGCGTTTTTTGTTGTTGTTTTTTTTTAGAAAAATCATTTTCTGCATAGTATTTGCACATACAATTTGCTTTTTTAATAGAATCAGAACGTGCTCAATTTATTTCTGCAATATTATATCACATAGCAATTACAATATTGAGAAGCTTTTGGATACCTTGAGATCAATAGATAACAACAGTACTATGCCATATTGTTTTTTTTAATACCCAGCCCTATAGTTTCAAATAAGGTACACTGACTGAGAAACTCGTGAAAATTCTATCAAATATCTTAGACATCTTACAAACAGGATTGTGGTTTTGTAGAAATTTGTGGCTTCCATTACCACCCAAGCAGACCCCCAATGGAAGATAAACACTTCATTTATACTGCCATGGAAACAGTAGAACCTATTACAGCATATTATTGGCACTCCAGGAAACTGACCAGGGAACAATTTTGCAAAAGTCAACATAAATATTAGAGATTCAACATTCATACAGAAAAAAGCGGTTCTCAGTGATACAGCAAAATATGCATCATAGCTACTATGTCCTGGACAAACAAGACATACCCTCTAGTAGCTGCATGCTCACTTTTTGTTCTGAGTGAGTGAATTTGACTTTGGGTGCCGGTTGTATTGTCTTGATCGTTTTCTCTCAGTTTGTTGTGATAAGATAAGATAAGATAAGATAAGATGCACTTTATGGATCTAATTTTTCTCAGGCTGGTATATAGAAAACATGGTAGAGGTAGATGACTTGGCTACTCAATAGGTCTGGCCTGCAGTAAATAGTAGAGTAGAAGGGTCTTACATGAAAAAAAACCTAAAGGACAACACAAAACCTATAGCTACTAGGGCATAGAATTTATGTCCAAATGGAAAAATTCAAGTATGACTCAACTAAACACTGACAACCATTCTAAAATGTGAAAACACAAGTTCCCATGTGTGAATAGGTGTAACTTTATTAATCTGACGGAGGCATAAAGTAAAAAAGAAACATATCCCAGTGTTCCAGTGTTCAAACCTGCTCCCGTATCACCCCCGGAGTCACCTCTCCTGACAGGACTCCAACTTAATTCAAATAAAGTGTAAGAGCAGTAATCAAAGTTAAAGGACAAAAGGGGTGGGCACTTCCAGGGACCAGAGGGCTCCAGGTGATCAAGGCTGCAGAAAGGTCGGACCCTCTCAGGCAGGATCGAGCGAAGCGAGCCCTGGAGCAAGCTCTGGAGCTCTGCCTCTCCCCACATTGCTTCTGCTACCCCTCTCTCTCCCTGTTTTTCCTACTGTCATGTCCTCTCCCCCCCTCTCTCTTTCCTCCCTACCACCATTTTTCCATCCCCTTTGTTCCCTTTCTCCTCCCCATACATCTTGCTTTTTCATTCACTCCTCCTCCCACTTCTTCTTTTCCCTCTCCCGCTTCTCCTATCACCTCTTCTCCCCGATTCTCTTTTCTTCTTTCTGTCACCCCTTCTCTCTTTGTCCCGTTGCCTCCTTTACCTTTATCTTCTCCATCCCTCTCTACCCCACCCACTGTTCCTGTGTTGGAACGAGACCTGAGGAGGGCTTTTGTCATACTCTCACTCTCTCTGACAGCTCTCCATAAAGGCATTCATTCTCTCTCTGGATGGATGTGATGTCATTACATCAAATCCAGACTAAGATTCTGTACCTTTCTTGGAGGAATACGTAGTTCACAATGATGAAGTTCGCTGGTGTGAATTTTGCTTATAACATCCAATGTCTAGAGAAACCACAGCATCAGGGCAATGAGACTTTACATTTTTTTGCTGGAATCTCATAAGTGTCATCAAAGCAACAGCCATCCGTCAGGCCAGAGTCAAACCATCCACATCTTTTGTGGCAGATAATCCATTCTTCACCATCACCTCTGCTGCTCTCAAAATTGAAAAATGGGAACACTTCTGTACTTCAGCATTCACACGTCAAAGTGATATCCAGTGATTTAGTGGCAGCTGCAAAGGTGGAAAAACTGTGGCCTCCAATCAGTGATCGTCAGAAGAAAAACAACTACCATCATGAACAAAAAACAATTATATTTTCAGAAAAGCATAAATGTAAGCATTTTACATAAATTAGAGACTGCTTACTGTTAGGTAAAGCATGAGTTTTTGTCTTTAAGAATTACAGCATGTCACCCTATAAACGTAAAGTGAGTTAAGGTAGGTACACTCTGCATCCCTCATACATCCCCATACAGCTGAGTCTCTATCAGTGAATGCTATCACTGTTTTTTTCTCCACAACCCTTAGCGCTGTTGTAAAATGAATCAGACATCCTCACATGGGTGATGACAAATTAGTCTATGTTCACTGCTTTGCATTTGGCTTGTTCATATAAAGTGTATTCAAATTTCCAGCTCAAAGAAAATAGTCTGCAAATACTAATAGTGTATTAAACTGATTGGCTTTCCACTTTGACGTATGAAACAGCCAACAGTTAGGTAAATGAGGTTATATACTTGCTTTCAGCACCTAAATTTGCAAGTTCCAAAACATATTATGTCAGTAACAGTTTAAATTATGTTTAAAAGTATAAAATGTTTTTTTTTCAAACATATGGAGGCAATCATAGCAGCTCTCATATATAGCTGTTAGCTTAGCTAATCCAGTTTTAGTTAGCTAAATTTATATTAATTGCTTCCTATCCTTAATAGAAAAAAAGTTTATACTCGTATACATAAAGAAGCATGGTAAAGTAGCCTAATGCTTCATTTGATGTTATTCCACACATGGAAGTTTCGAGCGTAGTGTTGTCAAGCGTGAGAGGTGTTGTGTATGCAGACGCATTTATATGTTCACTATAAATCCTCCTTGGTTCACATGCAACTCAAAAAACACACCTTTGCCCCTTAGTCATCAAATATGGCTTGCTCTCTCACAGAGACTAGATAGAATGGGGTCCAATGGAGAAATTTGCATAAAAGTGTCTTGTGAATGATTGAAACCTCTAATTCCGTATTGAATTTATGACCCGGGTAGTATTTCCTCTATATGTAAAGTTTGATCATATGTTTTGTTTTTGATAGAATGTAAGTTTTTGTCTTTTACCAATAATTCATGTTTGTCTGATGATGTTAATCATCAACATGATTTCCAGCAGTAGCAACCTTTTTAATGACAGTAGTGTTTTGCTGTTATTCATGAACACTTTTAGCACAGATTAGCCACAATGCTAATGTGGATTTTATACAAGCACAGATTCTAAAGAAAAAAAAACAAGAAATCAAGAAATCATCTCGCCATATATATTTATATTCGTATACGTTCACCCTGAAATGATGCGGTCACTTTAGACAATTTCCAGGCTACAATGATACAACAGACCATATTAGGCCTTTTAGCCTATTGACTTCAATGTAGTTCTGGTCTCTCAGGCCATTGGAGGGCCAATGCATGGATCGCATTCAGAGTCGAGATGCAAGTAAATGCAAATGAATGGCAATGATATCTTGAGGCCGTTGGGGCTGGGTGTAGATCTGAGTTTATAATAAAAATGGCAAAATCTGATACTGGAATAAATCAAATATCACACACACTTTCATTTTTATTGAACTTTATGTGAATTACTCAATTAAATTAATTTCAAACATTAACAAAATACCAAAGATAACACTGGGAACCGTCCCCAGTACAGTAAACTAGCAAAATCATTGCAACATTATAATTTAACATACAGTGGTATATAAGCCTAAATAATAATGAGCTTGAAGGTTATTGACGGTAAATTCCCCTACATGAGATATGTGCTTTAGAGATGTATGAATGTGGAGTGCAAAAATAGGTTTTGCATTACAAAAAAAAAATAGGATTGTCATTTTGTCCTCATCTATTTCTCACGCATACGCTTATACCAAACATGCACACACAATTTTCAAAGCCTTTGTTGCCCAACCAAAGGCTGAAGCCTTGAAGCACATAACAGGTAGTAACTTTATTTTTCTCCATTTTTCTCCCCATCACTACAACTGGTGGCTTTGTAACGTTCACCAGTGAATTTTTCCCTCTAATCCAGTTACAGCTCTCCATCTGCAAGTAAATGAAATATAAATGTGACAGCACCCTTGTTGACCTTTACATCACTTAATGAACTGTGCCAAACTCAACACATACATCATAGTTCTCATATCTCAGTTTGTACATATATACACACATACTTCTTAAATGCCATTTACACAAAGACATACAGTATGCAAACATACCATTACGTACAATGAGTGGATAAACAGAAACATAAAGAAACTAATACACTGACTGTAACAAACATCAAATGACTGCATGTTTTTTTCATAGAAAAGGGATAAATTGGTTTGTATTGCTTTGGTCTGTTGTGTGAGCAGCCAGCTCATCTTGCCCTCCTCTGGTCAGGTAGATGCAGTAGCATCCACAGCCACTAGACGGCGCCACTGAGAGGACTTGGCAGCAAGGAAAAGGTGGGAACACCACTGATGTCACCAGTGTCCGTTTTGCCACTTCTCCAGTTTCCAACCATGTATTGCCCACCATTTCTCCTCATCTTTCCCTGGTTTTCCCCTTTGCGGTGGCGGATTCACCTTAGAACCCAAAACCGTCCTTTTGTTCGGTGAGGTCCGTGTCCGCTTGGTCCCATTTGCCTGGGGACAGGCACTCTTCAGTGTTTAAGTCCTGAGGGTTTACCCCAATGTCCAGGACCTGGGGGTTAGTGCGAGACTCAGCGAGTCTGGGGGAACAGAGCAAAGAGTGAGACATCTTTCACCTTCATCAGACAAGAAAAATAGTATGATGACACCAGTGTAGTGATCAAAATTAGGATCATCTATGAAATGTAAAATGTATGAGAAATGGTATGAACTGGACCTTCAAAGTGTTTAAATATCTAGAGACATCACAGTTAAACACAGTCATAAGAACAATGTGTTGTGTGTACAGCATGTATGGACAGATACTAAAGTTATGAACACAGTGACACCGCTATTAATCTAGTGCTTTTGATGAAGAACAGCAGAGCCACAATGGCCGGACGGTGGCAACAAAATGGTTCCCTAGGCGACAATCACATTACAACCCTACATGAGACTGCCGTGACAAACACACACGACACCTCTACATACACAAAGACCTCCTTTGAACATGTCAAAGCTACATATGAACACACACCGCTTCAGCTCACCATGACATCACTCATTCAGTGATGCGGCAGCAACGGAGAGCGCAATGCTGATGGGCGTGAGGCGGAGAAACACAAAACACTTGTGATGAGGACGTGGACAGTGAAGTGACTACATCAAGTACGTCGAACAGGGTTCTGAGCCGTGTTAATGGTATATGGCCTCAGGATGACGTGAAAATACATGTGTCCCACATACTTTGTCCGAACATAAATACTCAGACAGATGAGCGGGCTTGCAAAGGGAGACAGCAAATTGTTTTTGAAGTGGGAGTGGATGGTGGGGTGACTAAGGAGGGATGGGGTGGCGGTAACTAGATCCAGTGAATGGCGTTGTTACCTGAGTAGGATTCAAAGCTATCCAGACTGCGGCTGGGGGTGCAAAGGAAACATCACAAGTCAGGCAATGCTTGGCATTTATACATTTTTGTGGATGCTGGGTTCCGAACTGTCTTACAATAAAGCGAGTGCATACATTTGTGAGTGGCCTCAAATTCCTATTCCCGGTAGTATCATGCTCTTCCAGTTGAGCTACACAAGGCTATAACCTCACGGTCAAGCATATTTGACAACTAGAATGCTAACTGACCTCAGCCCCATGTCTCTCAAACCCCATAGCAAAGCAAACATCACTACACCATAATGCATTTTGCCTTACTATGATCAATAGACACTGAAGACTATTATATTTAGAAAGTGCATCAATAGTCTACAGCCAGCAGATGGCAGTGCAGTCTATCACATAACAAAGAATTATTCCAGATTCAACATATAAATTGGTCTCAAGTTAGTTAAGGAACACTGGGTGGAATAAGGTTTAGGTGACAACACTATTAATACTCAGGTTAGGGTTAGGGTTATAACTCATAACTACACTAACGAATCAGTCCAAGAGGACTGAAATAGATTACACATCAATTAAAGTCAGATAAACTGAAAGGAACAGAAACTCTTGTGATCAGTATTTTGGACTCCATCCTCAGAGAATGAAATCCTTGGCCTTGCAGGAAGAGAACAGATGTTTTTGTGATGCTCAGATGTGCTGCCTATTATGCAACCCCCAGCATGTTGGGAGGGAAAAGAAGCCCAGGTGCCCGTAAACTGCCTTTTACATACTGAGTGCTTCGCTAAAATTTAGGGCAGAAAGTCTGCCCCTACTTCACCTCTTTCCCTGAGGAGAAGGGAGGAAAGCATAACCATAAACAATAAAAACCCTGCCAATCTGAAAGAGGTTTATATATAGCTCTTTCTCGAGGAGAACTCAAGATCTCACTCCCCCCCCCAACTCTTCTGTTTATAGTCTTTTTTTTCCATCCTAAAATCCAGTCTCTAATTGCTTCGGAGAGCTTATTCAAAAAGTGCACTGACAACCAGGCACATTTACAAGTAAGGGCAAACAGATACTGGTACATCACAATCTGAAAGCAATCCACCAACATAGGAGATACTTCATGCCTTGCCCAACACAATATGTGCTGCACATCAGCAATCATGTACAGTGAAGACAATACAAACACTATCATTCAGTAATAGCCTCACTCATGGAGCCATGAATTGTCTGATTTTCTCTTCCCCACTTTAACACAGCTGAGCTCTGACTCCAATAGCAACTAGTGCATGTCTGTAATCGGCTTCTCCTGACGGACAAAGACTTGAACTGGGCCCTTGGGCCCCTGAATCTCCTTCAATTACGGAAATCTGCATCTGGATACATCACTGCTTGTGCTGGGAGCCTCCTCGTTAATCACAGAGTGGGAGATTAACGGCGTTGGGGTGTAATTACAGTGTGTGCAGACAAATAATCATCTGATAACGGGGCTAAAATGGCCTCTTAGTGCTTGATTACAGACTGTGGAGCACATTCTCCCTCCATTAAATGAAAGAGAGAAAGAGAGAGGAAGGCCACTGTCAAATTAGCAGAGGGAATGAAAAGCAGAGCCAGCGGAAATAAAAGCACTAATAAAGGGTTGAATGAGTTTTCATGGTGGAGTCTAAAACAAATAGCAGTAAACAGTCGCACCACGCAACTAGACAGCAGGCCACCAAAGCTTATCTGGATGGGCTGCTGATACAGACTAAATGGGAGGTATTAATCAAAGTGGACTCCAACATGATTCAGATTAGCTTGTGGATGGCATAAAATGAGTTTGAGGAGAATGCACTTGGGGATCTATCCTGTCAACTCTGAATCTGAGAATTATGGGACCTTAACTTCTTCTGAGTGCTTCCCCTTTTTCTGCTGCTTCTTCGTTTCCTTTTTCTGTGCTTTTATCCCACCACACTTCTATGGCTTTTGGTATTTCGCAACCAAACTAAGCACATTCATGGTTGCACCATCTAAAAAGAACTCACGAGTACTCTGCCCTGAAATAGATTTTCTTTTGCTTTTGTGATCTAAATACCACTACAGTATGCGTCCCTCAACAGAACCCATTTGTAATCACAGGCTTCCTGAAATTTGCCTTTGAGAGAGCTTCTGTGAAATCAGTGTGTGGGCCTGAGATGGTGGTAAATGGAGCCTACGAAAGCAGCATGACTCAGGGCGGGTGTCTGCTGTGCCGGGGCCTGTAAACCGAGCCGGTCTCCTGGCTGTGGGAGCGCACCGCGGTGAGCCAAGCAGAGGGAGTGGCAGCATTTATTATAACAGCAGCCCAAACCACGGGTGGCTATTTCCAGAACACAGTTTGTGTGGCTGTTTAACAGAGCCTGGGCATTGTGGAAACCAAATCCAAACGCCTTCTCACCTTGAGAAAGCCTCGTCCAGACCGTCCTCCAACTCCTGCCAGACAAAACACATATGTGTTGGTTCACAGAGGCAAAGTTTGTGTCAGGAGAGACCTAAGTAAACAGTGTTTATTTAGGAAAATGTTTGCTTGTGTGAGCAGCTGTGCTATTACATCTGTGACTTAGGAAAACTATAAATAGAGGGTCTGGGTTATAATAAGTCAGTGCATTCACACGTGCATGCACACACACAAACACACACACAAATCACCTCTCCCCACCTTTCTCTAACCTTTTCATGTGGTCTTGATAGGTTAATGTAGGCTAAGGGCAGCCCCACTCCCTGTCCAGCTATGTGGACCATCTGATAAGGCACGTTCTGTTCAATGCACTATTGTCTAACTCTAACTCAACATACCAGCACTATAAATACAGAATACACTCCTGTGAATACAACAGGTACACCGCCAGGCACTTTAGCCAATTAAGTATTGTTACCCTTTTACCCATAAAATGCCATTATTCCTTTCCCATCTTATCAAGCCCCAACAGCTGGTTATGACTGAACCTTACTGACCAGCCCAACTCTTGTCTTACCCATACAGTATTGTTGTTCTCTGTTGTGGGGTTATGCACCATAAAGGGATCCGGTTCGGTCTCCGTTGTTCCTGAGTGGACCAGTGCTGCATTGGCCCCCTCTGCCAAGTCCAGAAGTTTCCCTGTGGCCACTTCTGCAACACATATCAAACACACAAACAATGTGAAATGTACACACAATTCACATACAAAGGCATACAAATATAGATGCAATCTATAACTTCGCCATAAGGTTAAATTCCTATTGAATTGCATTATTGCAGTATTAAGTGTTAGCCAAGAGTAAACAGCATGATTATGAAGATAAATTTGCTCCATATCACCATTTGCTGGGCTCTTGTGATTATTGTACACTTGTGTAACAGTAAACAGAAGCATGTGTGCACAAAGGCTATGACGCCATTCATTAGGGTCCAATTTTCCTTTTTAAGCCTCTAATGTATTTCATTGATGTGGCCATCTGTGGATTGTCACTTGGTGATAAGTGGGCATGGGGTAACCCCCTGACTTGCACACCGAACCACAGAGACACTAGTGGTCTCTAATGTGATTGGCTTCTAATGGCCGTGCTGGATGATTAATGTGTGTTAATAATGTGTGTAAACCTGAATTTCGAGCTATTCCTTAGGCTGATGTTGTCCGTTGAGAAAAGAACGGTCAAAACTCAATGACCTCTTCATTTCTCTATTACTATCACTACTCATGTCGGTTAAGCACCCTCTTCTATCTCGACCCTTTATTATCCTAAAATTACTTTTTCCCCATTATGCACGGCTCCCCAAAAGAGAGAGGCTCATAAATGCCCGAGTCAGCCTGCAGAAGCAGTTCCCCTCAACCCGGTCTCTCCATCAACACTGGCTCAATGGCATTTAAAGCATTTTCCCTTTCATGAAGGAGGCAATTATCTCAGGGACTGGTCATCTGATATGTCCATCCCAGGGAGAGGAGGGATCGTGGGTCATCTGACTGTAATGCTTCCAAGTTAACAGCTTGGATGTTTGGGGAGGTGATCGTGAGGTTTTGGAACCCTGGAGCACCCGGCTGGCACATTTGACCCAGGGAAGCTGAGCAGACAGGGTGAGTCTCAAGGAAGCTAAATCCCCTTTTATAATCAGGGCAGCACAGGGAACAATGGCATCTAAATTTTGCGGCCACAAACAGACTGACACACGCACAGGCTACTATGACAGGCAGGAAGCTGGGGGAGAGTTGGAGGTATCATGTCTCATGAATAAAGCTGAATCGACTGACAACACCATTCACTGATACCGACAGTCTCTCTGACTCAGTAGGGTGAATTCTATCAGCCAAAGTGAAGGCTACACAAACGTAACATTCTATTAGCACTAAAGCCCTGCTGTCCCCGATCACCTCTTAAGGGCTGACGATGAAAACCTTTGGCAACAGAGAAACAGCCTATTTCTGAAAAAGCACTCAGGAGCTCCCAAAACTGCATTACTCTGCTGTGCAATTATGCCATTTTACTTGACAGAAATCCCATCCATGGGCAGCCAAATGTCCCGCTGAATGCTCAGTGGGATAATGCTACTCCAAACGTACTACACCAAGCTTCTCTGTTACCACAATCTGTTTCCAAGGCCCATTTTGGTGAATCTTCTCACTAGGGATCATCCCAAAAACCAAAATGTTGTATATCCAGGGCCACAGCCCCACATAAACAGTGTCAGGGCAGATTTAGAGAGATCCTACTCTGGCTGAGGGCCACCTGGCCGGGCGAAGGGGAAGCGCAGTGCTAAGCTGATGTTTTCAGACATTTTTGGAGTTGACCTGCCTCAGAGTGAAACCTCCACCCCCCAAAAGTTCAGTGAAAATGCTAATATTGGCCATTGGCATGAAAAGTGTCTTTTTCCCATCCGCCCCTCAGACACAGACAGGCATGCACAAAGACACAGACACACAAATGGAAAGGGTTATGTAGAATTATTGTAGAGCCATTGTGCCGCTGGCAAAAGGATACTACTCATCACATTTCGTCTTAGGCTGTGGATAATGCATGGAGCTAATAAGGCCTCAAGGTTGTCTGGCTCAGTGACCGTCAACAACATGTTTAGAGGAACTGACTCGCGTCTCAAGTCGTGGAATCCTGGAATATGACTGCATAGAAAATTTGATAGAACAGGAACAGTCGGGTCATGGAAAATGTAGGCCCCTGTCACGCTTTCCAAACAAACAGCGCTGTGGTTGTGCTTTCAGAGTGCCAAAGAATATGACCGTTTGTCTCTTTAGTCTTCCATGGAGAGTTTTCTAATATCAGAAAATGTCACTGGGACAGCCTGGGGGATTGGTGAACCAAGACTTTTTCTAATGGATCTACGTGGCAAAGGAGCCTTCTCTCTTCCAAATTGAAGAGAGCATCATCATTACCATTATCATCATAATCATCCTAAAAATGTCAAATATACTAAATGCATATGGTGACATTTGCTGTTCGTTTTAATGATGACAGATTCTACATAATAAGGACAACCAAAAAAAAAAAACGCAGATTGTTGTGAGCCGACCTGCGGCACCAATATAGGCCAACCTTTGAGGAGTGGTTGAATAGCGTTCTTCCCCCGAGGCTATGATTGCTGTGACAGAGAGACTGGGGGAGAGGGAGAAAGATGTGATGATGGGTGACACCGACTCACCTCCTCCCTTCAGGCTGCCCAGGCTGGCCGAGCTCTCCGACTGGGAGCTGCTGGCTCCTTCTCCGTCTGAGCCCGACTTCACTCGCTTCTCTTTCTCTGCGGGGAGAACAGCAGGGGGGTTGGGGGAGAGAGAGCAGTCAGCAAAATACAGCGAGGCACTAATCAGGAACTCGCATCCGTGGGGTTAGAGGTGAAAGCCCTCGCAGTGCTTTGTCAAGGGAACTGTTTACTTCTTTAGCTGCTGAGAAAGTTTCGCTAGCCATGCGTATAATGTGCGTAAACAAACTGGTAGAACTTAATTGGCAGATAAAGCGATGGCTATTTCTCAGGCAACTGGCCAGCTGAAACATTTGTAACAGGCTCCACGATTAATACAGCAGCCAGTAACCACAGCTTGTAAACAGCGGAGAAAGAAAACACTATTCACTTCTACCTCAAGAGCAAGACAGAGAGCAATTTCTACCACTCTGCTGTCAAGTGGCATCTGGGTCAGATGGATAAAGCTCTCTGTTCGCTCCAAACCGTCTCACCTGCTGAGAGCGGGGCTTAAAACACAGTGTAGGTCACCAACTCCAACAGACGAGAGCATCCTTATATTTCCTGCACAATGCTGCTCTCCCCGACTCAATCAGTCTAGTACCAGCTTTCTGAGGCACTTTTCAAAGAAAAAAGTCTGAAACTATTCTAAATCTAGAGGGATGTGTGGAGGCGCACACACACTCCGTCTCTCAAACTCACAAACGTACACATAAACACACATCCACCTTACCTACAGTATCAACATTTCCCCTGGCGTGAAGGTAAGGTAGATGCAATACTTCCGAGTCACTCAGGAAAACATGAGACGCTCGGCGCAAGTGTGATAACTCCTCCAAAGGGCCCAGCTGCTGACCCACTGTAACTCATACTTCCAATAATGTGGCTAGAGATTGAATGCCCATTCCAGCCTATCCCTCAAGGGAGCTGCTTACAGTAAGGAGGCGTTTTATGATTTCTTAACCATCCTTGGTCTGGAAAATAAAAACAGCTTCCACTTTGGAACCATCCTATTCCCCATGAGAGCCACAGTAGCTTAGTGATGGCTGCATTATAAACCCTTCCCTGGGTACCTGTTTTCCCCCCATGGTCTTACCAGTGCACAGTTTTCTGTCTGACTGAATGCGAAACTACTGCTAGACATGGAAACAACTCCAAAGGATATGCCAGTTCAAAGCTAGCTGTAGTGTTCACAGTGAATACTCTACGAACCCAGACTTCTTATACATAAATACGGGAGTGGCAGTATATAGTGAAATGTGGGTCAGGCACGTGTAGTCGGCTGTAGAGAACCACTGTGGCGGGCGGAGAAGAGTTTGTAAGAAACGAGGAACAAACTAGACGCAGTTAGACACCCCCCTTGCTTTTCCTTGCCCCGATCCTCTGGGGTCTTGTAACTTGCATGTAACAGCCTCAAAAGGGTTTTTTTTCCTCTCCAGTTCTCTCCCCATCTCGCTCCCTTCTTCTCTGCCACAAGAGAACACCACCACTGCGTTTTGAAAGATATTCTTTCCTTTCCCCTCCTCTGACTCCGTTCTCCTTCATCAGTGACATTGTATTGAACGAGACGAAACACACAGCTTGGCAAATTAGACGGGTTACCAGGCTCGCCTCTCTGAGCAGACTAAGAGCAGGAGAGGAGACGGAGAACGGGGAGAGAGGAAAAGCGAGCGAGAGATAAAGGGGAGGGGGAAGAGAGACGGGGAAGGAAAGTGAAGCGAGGGAGTAAGGTGAAAGAGTGGAGCTGAGCGGGCTGAAGAGAAGGCTGCACGCACTAATTTGCAGTTTTTAATATTCAACTCGGAAATGCGGAGAGCCAAACGAAGAGGCGTGGAGCAAGAAGCCCATGGCCTTGATCTTTGGAAAAATAACCCCCCAAAAAACATGGAAAATGCGCCCAAATTAATATATTCGTTAACACCACAGTAGAGAAGCAGTAGAAATGTGGAGTAAATCAAAGAGGGGGGTTGATTTTTGTTACTGTATGTGTGTGTGTGTGTGTGTGTGTGTGTGTGTGTGTGTGTGTGTGTGTGTGTGTGTGTGTGTCTCTAAAGGATTGAATAAATAAGCTCGCCTTCACTTTCTCAGACAGAATCAATGGCACTGGCACCAAAGCTGTCGGGGGGGTTCGCTGACACTGACACACACAATCATTTTCGTTTCCCTCTTGCACACTCCCCCATCACAACGCCCACCCTACCCCCCTCCCCCTTCATGCTCTCTTGCCCTCTCTCCTCATCCCCATCCCCCTCTTTCCCCTCCCCTCTTCTTCACCCATCTCCCTGACGGTAATAAACACAGACGAGTGCCGGGATTGGGGGTGGGGGCTTCAGACAGGGAAAAGAAAACAAGTCGACGAGGGGGAATCGAGGTGCCAGGTGCAGAAGCGGATTGACAGCGACAACGCACGTTCCCGAGATTCAAGGTGTGCGCACAAGGCGGCACACGAGTCGCACGCATGTAGAGATGAAGATGGGAGACACAGTGATATAGTAACCGCCCACTTTATGTGGCAAAGCCCCCCTGAGGACCTCTCATTTAAATGGGAGTCATACATGCAGTAAATTACATGCATGTTCTGCTGAGCTGTACAAAAGAGTGAGGGGCTGTGTGTGACACCGTCCTTACACAGCACTTTGAACGTCTGCCGTGTGTCCACATCGGTGCCTGAGCGCGTGTGTCAGCCTGTCTTCTGAGCATAGTCTGCTATTAAGGACGTTCACCATTTCAGTCTTTAAAGGAGTAGAATGTTTTAGAAGTTTGACATGAAAAGGAAAAAAATATATAAATTGATAATGAGGAGCTAACATTTTTATAGAGCAGGGAGTGGTGTGAGGGAGGAAAGAAGAAATATATCTGGGGAAAATCCCGGCTCCCACACATCTGAGTCCCGTTCTCACCATAAGCAGTAACAGTAAAGGAAGCGGAGAAGATTTACTCCAGCCAGCCGGCCCACCTCTGCCCCGGGCTAGCCTTAATTCCTCTCTTCCCTTCTCCTGTCGATATCTAGATGAGTCTTTAACCATGACTGAGTTGCCCTTAATAAAGAAGCTTCACTAAACTACACCAGGTCTCACTGTTCTCCGGGCTATGATTTAACCGCTGGATGGGGGACTGCTCCAATCAATGTGTGGACATTCCTCTGTGTGTGTGTGTAACAGTGACAGGTGGGAGTGGGGGGGGGGGAGTGTCAAGGCTAAGTCCAGGGGTAGACAGGAAGAATTTATGTTGCCACATTGTCCAGGAAATCGCAGTGTGAAAGACAGGCTCATTGTTTGGCCGCCCGATGCTCCCACCATGTACGAAGATAAAAGATAGTTACAGTAAACGTGGAGAATAACAACAGTGGGGGAGGATGGTAATGAGAGAGCAAGAGTGAGAGACAGCGAGGGAGCGGGAGAATGAGAAAGAGACTGAAGGAAAAAAAGAAAGAGAGAGAATGAAGAACCAACAGCGGAGGAGAAAGTGAGGTACGGCACAAAAGAGTGGGAGACGGGGGGGGAGAGGGGAGTGGTGGAGGAGGAAGACGGGGGAACGGTTCCACTCAGCCGTCACACTCCTCCGGTCGTCGGGGCGACCATGCGTACCTTCCTTGGCAGCCTGCCAGAACTCGAACGCCACTCTGAAAGCCTGAGCCACTGTTAGTGTTACTGCCTGGGCCTGGTAGAGAGAGAGAGAGAGAGACAGAGAGAGAGAGAGAGAGAGACAGACAGACACAGAGGGGTAAAAGAAAAAAGGAAGATGAATAACACACAAACTCATCAAATCTATGGAAGGGCAATTGCGGGAAGGGAGGGAACTCTGTATTACAGGGCCAGTGATAAAAACAGGAACCGATCACGGACACGAGGAGGAGTTCCTTAACAGATACTTGAAGAGGAGGAAGAGAAACCCAGGGGCTCCATGACGAGTTGTTTATGGAGCTGGGAGGATACGTGGCCTTTTGGCCAGAACAAAATTAGCAAGGGGAAGGAAGGGGAGGGAGTGGCTCGCTCATTCTGCAAACCTCCAGGGACGGAGGGAATGCTGGAGAGGGATGACAGCCTCCCCTCCCTTCATGTTCTGCCTCCTTCCTTTTCTCCAGAAAGACAGAATCGCACACATACAAGTAAAGTGCGACTCAAAGTGGCAGTGCAGGTATTTTGAGATCTCTTCGCAACATATCCATATGCATAAAGAGCTCTCCCCTCGATTGCCTGGAGCAAGGGTTGAGCTGAATGCCTGAATGTGCCGCATGCACAGATTGTAGCCTACAAACTCCATTTTGCCATGAATTTGAAAGTATTAGGATTAGGCAGTGAGATGGGCACACAGATATTTTAGCAGCTCTGCTGATCTAGATGCTTTGAAACTGTCTGTGACCAGTTATAGAAGGTGACTGTGTGCAACTTAGGTGTCGACATGAGCAGCTTAATGGAATACTTGGCCAATACAGCCTACTTCTATATACAGTGGGTACAGTGCAGACACACACAACCACACATACTCCTTTTACTTACCACTTTCCTCTTGGTGCAGAGGAAGGCATGGCACTCAAGGGTCTCGTTCTGTTGGCTCTGGACGATGTAGGCGAACACTTTGTCGTGCATCTTGTCCGCTGTGCAGTATGATATTCTGAGAGGGACACACACACAAACACAGACTTTTTTTCAATAAAACCTAAGACTTCACAGAGCCGTCACAGATCAAGCGGGGCAATCATGCAACTTCATCTCCACTAAGCCCTTAAGCTATTCCACCAATCTGACTTAAACAGTTCAATCTCACATTTCTCCCAACTACATTGAAGAAAAAAAATCCCTGCATACCCAGACCCAGCTGCACTATCAATCTCACCTCTCTGCACATGCCCAATGCACTCATAGATTGCTGTGCGCAGGTACAGAGCTGAACAATATGAATTTTAACTGAACACGTGCAAAGGCCATCTGTGCTATTTCTCTGAAGGAATGCCATTCCTTTCTGCTCTTCCAACAAGTCACCACTCCGCTCTCCCACTGTGTCCACCTGTTTAACATTGACTCACAGTGAGCTTTTAGATTGGGCCTGGACCCTTCACAGTACAGGCAAAGAGGTTTTAGCTCTCTGAAAACGCACAAATTATGGCACTGTAAGCTTTGCAACCTTTGTTTCCATCACACACAGAGGGAGACAGGTGGTCCTGGCTTGCTGTGTTGTCTATTGAGGTGCAAGCATGCACTCTTGAAGCCAATGAGATTCTTGTCTGTGGAGCATGTAAGAGAGTTATCAGTCTGGCTCCTCACAGCCTCAGGTGCAGAGTCGGGTCTTAAATGAATCTGCAATGTTCCACAAATAGCTTTGCTCCACTATTGGATCATGATCAATGATGTCATCACCCCGAGACCATAAGTAACGGGTGCACTGACCAGTTGGGGAGGGAGACCCAGAACGACGGAGGAAGGCTATAATGAATGTCTGCCATCTGTCCTTCTTTTTCTCCTTCCTACATCTGCAACGTGCTCCAACTGTGAACTTCACTGTGGGATGGTCACACATTCAGTTAACTAATGACTAAGGGGTATGAATGAGGAAAGGTGGTAAAAAAAAAACTAAATAAAAGCGAGGGAGAAAAAAGTTTGGGGAGGTGCAAGAGCTGCCACAGCTGCGGTGTGCGCGACACAGACGAGATTTACGGCAGATGTTGGGGAGGGAGAGCGTCGGGAAATTGGGTGTCTAGGCAAATCCATTTCTTTTATTGCTCGTCCATCTTCTTAGCAGATGTCTAGGGAAGAGGGCTCCAGCGGGTGCGGGATACAACCGGCTGCTTTATGTCTTCACACCGTCCTGAGGTCACAGCTGGACTCGCCTCACGCAGTCAGCCTTTTAATTGCTGCACTATTCATTTCAAAAGAGAGACTCCATCATCGTATCATTCCATTACAGAC